>NC_051154.1:433509743-433639996 GCF_013339745.2 Dermacentor silvarum
GGCGCCCAAGCCAGCAGCGGAAGTAGCGGCGTGCGAGCGGGAGCGTGTGGGAGCTCTCGAATGCGCGTGGAGCAAGGAGGCGCCGAGCCAATAGCGGCCAGCGGCGACAAACTCAGTGACCTTGGACGGCCTCACGTTCGACCTTGGCTCACACAAGGCAAAGAAATGCTTCGCATTAAAAAAAATTGCAAGATTTAACGCCCAGAATTATTCTCAAAATCAAACGGTCAAAATAATTCCGGAGCCCTCCACTACGGTTATGAGTGACTGCGTAGTGGAGGGCTCCGGAATGATTTTGACCACCTGGGGTTCTTTAACGCGCACCAAATGCGTTTTTGCAGCGTTTTTGCATTCCGCGCTCACCGGATCGAATGCGGCCACCGGGGCCGGGATCGAAGCCGCAACCTCGAGCTCAGAAGCGCGACGCCAACGCCGCTGGCATATACTGTAGCAGGTCGAACTTTGACAGTGCCCATCCGATTATTTCCATCTAATATGCTACGGGAGACAGCACATTCGGTACCAAAGCCAATGCGAACCAGTTTTTGACCCGAATGTCACTAACCATTTCCGTGTAGCTGAAAGCTCCGAATGACGATTCGGTGAAAAAATTCGGCAGCGACACTTAGGACTGCTTATGTGTAGGAATGCGAAAGCATTATAGTTCCTTTGGGGAAATGTTTTTTTTTCCGCGCGTTCCTTGTCCGCACACCCTCTAGCCTGCGTTCTAACTGAGCCTCGGTAAGGCCAAGTCGAAACACTCTAAGCTTCTCAACGTGCCCGCTAGCCCGCGAGGAGTTCATAACTGGGACTGCTCAGCGGCGTTCAATTGGCCATTCGTGCTTTTCATTTTATAGACACATTTTATACACTCATGATTGGCTGCGCTGTTGCGTGTGCCATCACGCACGCACTAGGCACACCTTTAGTCAACGAGAACCGTGGAGCTGCCTTGGCATCGGTAAAGCGAGCTCGTCTCGCAATCGGGAAAACCGGGCTCGATTCCTACCCAGACCGAAATTTACTAAATTTTATTTTCAAAGCCAATAATTTGCTGTCAGTTTCAGGTTTCAGTTTCAGTTTATTATTCATTCAGGATACATGGTTGGTTGTTAGTAGTATACAGGCGAGGGTCCCAAAGTCATACGACTGCAGCGGGACCCTCGGTTAACAAGATTGGTACAAAATGATTAATTGATAGAGCTAATATAAAAATTAGGCAATCTACAAGTAAATAAATAGTGGACATAGTAGTGGAAAGGCATACACACGATTCTATAAAAGGAGTCATACTTGTAATTAAGAAAAATACGCACATTATCAATCTCAATTATACAAACCTATTTAACAAATGAAGTATACACTTTATATGCAAAGGAAATTAAACAGGACAACTACTAATACAAAATGAAATTTTTAAGTTCATACTTGAATGCATGCAAGGTTGATGATGATTTAAGTGCGTAGGGTAATATATTCCAAAATTTAATCGCTTTGTTTGCAAGCTTTGTTTGCAGGAACCTGTCTGAGAAATTTGACGTCAATCCGAGCATTTTGTGACGTGTCCTTTTTTTGTGCCGTCGGCCATTTTGGTACCACCTTTCGGTCACGAACACTACGGCAACTGATTTTCGCGTAATGAACATATAATGCTTTTGCATTAGTAGCTCTAAATTAGCCTAGGGGAAATATCCTCCTGCAAAACTTCCTAAATCAGTTTCTTCTCGTTTGTACTCCTTGTGTGCGTGTCCGTTCGCGTCTGTGTAGCAATGGTTTACCTACAAGAACAGCAAGCAACTCTTCTAACATTCAGTCTGACTGCAGTGAACACAAACCCAACGAAAGCATGTTTTATGAAGTCGGTGTTTCACAGTGTGCGCCACCAGAAACGTTACGGGCTGTCTCTGCGGGATTAAAAAAATTGGAAAGGGTTTGCGATCTCTGCAGAAAGCTGAGTTCGTTAAAACCTATAGTGCGTGGTAATATGTCACTCGGTGCCTACACTACGCCTCACGGACCTTGAAACAACGTGCTAAAGAGAGCAGCATTCCGGGCAAGTTGGTAATCCATTACTAAAGCATTATTGCGCACCAAAAAGACACGGACGGGAGAGAAGAACACGCACACCAAGCGCAAGAACACACGCACCATGCATAATGCGCAATCCTTTTTAGTTCATGTAAGCGCATGCGCAGTCTATACTGCTTGACACATATAAACCGATTCAGTGGCACAATAAATTTAGTTGAAAGTTCGCCCTTGGTGTGTGTGTTCTTCTCTCCCGTCCGTGTCTTTTTGTTGCGCAATAAGTAATCGTGCTAAACCTGAAGCTTCCACGGTGCAGTATAGTTGTTACAAATTAGGTTTCTCCGACGCACATAATTCTCTGCTAAGACATAGTAGCGATTTTCTAGACTTTTGTGCACTACGTCACCCTCCAATAATTCCTCAATTTTTTTCTCATGGTATTTTGAAAGGTTTAGTTTAGCAGGAAGATGAGCGCTCCACGAATCAAAAATAGCGATGGCTTAAGTGCCGTCGAATTTTACGAAAGTGTTAAATTTTGAGTGAGCTTATAGCCCGCTAAAAACCGTACACGGACCTCAGAAACGTGGCACGGCCGGGACTTCGTCTTAACAGCGAACTCAAGCGTGTGAGCTGTCCGAAAGGTATAGCACCGTGCATCGGCAAGATAGTACTGCGACTCTCTCATTTATCACGTCAGTGTCGCCAACACCAACCGTTGGGGCCGCGATGAAAATGAAACATTTCAAAAGCAAGACGACGCGCCCATGCTTCATCACTCGCATGAGTGCTATACACGCCAAGCTTGGGGTTGTTCGTTCTGCCGTGTTCAAGCGCGACCATGCGTTGTCTACGCAGCACGGCCAGCGTGAACTTTTGCTGACCTCAGGCGCTCTTACTTAGTGATAACTGATTGAAAGTATCATTCCAAATCTGAATCGCGTCCCTCCACTTTTGCTTCCTCCGCTCGCTAGGCCGTATGTTGCGGCGCTGCTGTCAGCTGTGGAAACAGTCAGCTCAGGGTGCTTGCAGGGTAAATATAGTCGAGAAAGACATCCTCTAGGTAAAGGAAACCTGCGCACTTGCAGCCGTGATTCCATGCAGCAAATCAGGCAGCCCGCACATTTCAAGGTTGGATGCATTTGGCGTGATCAACATTTATTTTCATTTTTAGAGCGCAGCTCTCAGGAGCCCGCTGCTGGGGCGAGCGTCGGCGTCACTTGTAACCGAGCAGACGAGCACAACGAAAGATGAGAGCGAACGCGGAACTGCAGCGGGGGATGAAAAAAGAGGCGAGAGCGAAGAGGCGCGAGGAAAAAAGCGGAGAGGAGGGTGCAGCGGAACTATGAGGCGGAAAGCGTAGGAGGGAATGGCGAAATCGTGAGAAGAAAAGCGTAGTGCGGCGTCGATGAACGAGATGGCGCCAGAGTTGCGCGCGTCGTCTAGGAGGTCTGTCGGTGGCGGCGGCTGCTGTGAATCGCGCCCACGCGTCACCCACGCGCTGCCTCTCACGATCTCCAGATCAGCGAAACATTCGCGCCACACTTGCCTCCATTTTCAACGTGCCGCACGAGACCGCTTGTCCGCGCCAGCCAATATATCGCGAAATGAAAACATCTATAGTTATGGAAGGTTTTATGGCGCAAAAGCAACTGAGGCTATGATGCGCAAAACATCTATAGAGCTGCTCTCAAAATTTCAATTAGGGAGTATTCTAATCGTTGGTGATTTTTTTTCTAAATATTTTATGGGTAACCAGCAGCGGCCAGCAGGCGCCAGAGCTGTTTCGGTGTGCCATTAAAAACTGCTTCATGCTGTGCTGAGCGTTACTGAAAGTACTGCGCTGGTTGCCCTTAGTATGGACTTCACTGGGAGCGCCAGTCTTCCCAGAGGACGTCAAAGTTAAAGGATCGTAGGCTTCCTATCTAGAACGTGTTTGAATGTTTGTGTGTATGAGTAATACCCTCGGTTGCGAGGACCTTTAGGGGTATTTTGTATAAATAGATAAGTATGTTTGAGCTGGTACTAGGGGGCACACGACACCTTTTGCTGTGCTAGGCTCGAAACTTCATGCGAAGTGCGCGCTTCACTTTGAGGTACAGCACATTGTGAACAGCCTAGTAGCTGACCGATGCTATGCCATCGTTGTTTCAGCATAGAGCTACCGTTCTAGCACAACCAGCCAGCGTTGCGCCTGCTAGCTATAGTCGCACCAGGCGCATGCGCGGTGGCACCTATCTGACCGCTGGCAGAATTAAGCGGTAGTGGCAACGATACAGCGGGCAGCAGAATGCTCAAGCTTTCTATTAGCTTTGCGCTTTCGCAATAACAGTTTGACAGTTTACCATAACGACGGGTATAAAAAGTGTACGAAGCCCGAACGTGTACTTGCCATTCCTTGAATACTCTGTTGGCTTATATTTAATCGGCAGGCAGGCAATGCTTTAGAAGTATTTCACCCTGAATCGAAGCTGTATTTAGATCGTGATCAGTGGCTTGGATATAGTGTGTAAAAAGTTGGGCTGGGGACATTTCGTTGGGTCAAAGTATTTGCTTCGTGACGGATGAACATTTCCGTGTTAGTAGTATTTCACTGGTCCCAGAGCCCGGTCAAGAGTTTATTGTCTCTTGCAGATCATTATCAGCTGTGCACGCAAAATATGTGCTCCTTGGCTGCGTGTGGTCCCATCAACGAGAGCGTGTGTCACGTGAAACCACCCGTCTTCGAAGACAAGTGCAAGTGCTGCGATTGGTGCCTCCTTCGAACCGCCAGTAAGCATGACACCATCTCTTCCTCTTTAGCACGGCAAAATACAATTGTTTTATGGAGTATGCCCACCTCCCCATTGAAATGTTGTAAAGAGACCGGCGACTAATTTTAAGAACAGTATTTTTTTTCTTTCAGCGTAACGGAAAATTATAATCGAAACTATGCACACCGGCAACAGTTACTCGAAAAGCATGCGAGAGATTTCAAACAAATATTCTCGATTTTCGCACCTTTGAATTTAGCTGCGTGTGCGATTGCAATGTTGGGGACCTTCCGGGAACGAGTGCGAACAGTTATATAAGCTGTACACGTAGTTTTTGTCCCGCGTCCCGGACCCACAGCGACGTTTTGATGGGCTCTCGATCTTGCCGGACGCTGTTAATGTCGAGATAATGGGGGCAAGAACCCTTTCATGAGAGCGATAAGGAGAAAGGGAGGAAGCACAGAATATATAATTGAAGGGTGTGCGAAGAAAGAACTCCGGTGCACATGATGGAGGGTTTTTACATGTAGCTCAGTTATCTCGCTGCCAATGCGCACATATATAGGAGTGAAACTGTGCTAGTGTGAGAGCAATGAACATGCTACATTCTTAAACAAGTTTGCACCCCGAGGCTTATCTTGTCCCACAACCCTAATCGTAATCTTCCTCGCTTGCGTTTCCTTTCTTGAAATATCTGCGCTCGCTACTTTCCTGCCGAGAATGCTATGTTACGCTGTTCGTGACCTGAAAGTACCGGGCTCGCAGTTTTAAATAAAGAAAATGTGGGCAAGATACATGATGATTATTGTTGTGTGACAATATAAGTCCTAAATGGTGCAAACTTTTTCACCATGAAATGCTTCTAGCTCCCGTTGTCGGCGACCTTCAAGAGACCTTGAGCCAATGAGCCAAAATCCAGCGCCGTTATCCGGGAACTCAAGACGAGAATGGGGCGAGAACGAAACGAGAACATCCGGGAATCATTGCTAGAGCAAAACGATATCACCCGGGCAACCAGTCAAAACTTAAGAAAATTTGGTCTCTGGCCCCCAACCCCTTGTACAGGACCGCATTAAATAGGCTAGTTACTGCCCAAACAAGTTAAAAAAATATTGCTTCTGATTTATTCCTAATGTTTGTTCACAATATCACTCAAGCTGTAACTTCTAGTACGCTGAAGTTTAATTTGTCATTTCCAATAGCGACGTTCAAAAGACAGATACAGTGAACCATACATTTGATTGTCATCTTTTGGCGCTGAGACAGGGTTTCCTGTGCTCTTTAAAACGCCAGCGGTACGTGAGTTCCGCTGTACGGGTTTTGCGCCGCCTTATTCGAGAGATGGCGCCACGCTGCGTGACCAGGCCGGCAGCGTCCGGCGCGCCGCGGATGGTTATTTGGCCGAGACGAGACTTGCAACAAGGTTCAGTTCAAAACAGGTTTATTTCGGCTCAGTAAACTTTCAGGCCTGCCTCGCGGCACATATCTGCTTTGCCGGTAGCCATTTCATGCTTACATCTACTCTCGATTACGGGAGAGCCAGAATTTTTGTTTAAGAGTGTACGTTTCAGCGCCATACTCTAGTTTGGTTGTATCAGGTGCAGCTGGCGGCGCCTTCGCAATAGAGAGCTTTAGCTGAGCGTCGCTTATGATCTGCTGCTCTCACACTATACGCTCGCAGGCGGTGCAAAATCATTTTTTTCGCATTTTCGTTAAGTGTTTATCCTAGAGACATGAGCCATGCGCTATCAGCTTGGCTGCAAAACGAAGAAGAAATCCAGTGGACGCACTGCACCGCTCAGCTCAGTCGGCTCAACGCCGGAGCAAGCTGCATGGGGCTGCGTTCCGCTGCTATCCATGCAGCAGGAATCATGCTATCCGCGCGCGGATAGCGTTCCTGCTGAGCAAATGATTAGGGTGCATGGTGTTTGAGCAGAACTGACGGCAAACGCAAAGCTAAAGCTGTATAATGTCTTTTCCCACGGTCTGTTGGAGTGAAGAAGCGATAAGAAAGGTCGTAGTTGGTCTCGCAAGCACTGGTGATGCTTCTGGTTGTATTTAACGCGCTCACGGCTATCTGAAGTTCATACGGAGGCTCGTACGAGACGGAACAGTACTAACGCATCTCGCTATGCTCAAGACCGACAAGAAAACCGCACGCGATTGGTTTTACTGCTAACGCCCAGGTTTCATCGGAAGCATATATAGTTGATAGTCTAAAGGTTGATAAAACTTTGCAGATAAATATGTTTGCTTAAAAAACATTTCATTTTCAGTGAATGAGACGGATACATCGATATATGGTACTGTGGTTTGTAAACTTTGGCTGGACACTCGTTGGCAGAGTGTCGGTTCGCATATTTCGAAGATTGCTGTGCTGATATAAACGCATAGTTTAACGTTTCAACGACGACGCAGTACTCGCGTAATCGTGTGCACGATAATCTGAACGCGCGCTATGATTGATTTTGGAGCCTGTTTGGCATGTGTAGGCCGTACGTAAACATGCACAAGTCAAAGTCAAATTCACTTACACAAACCGCATATTCAAAAGGTGTAGTAAAATTGAAAAAAAAAGCTAAATTCGTATTTGAAAAGAAACCGAGAAGTATGATATAAACGCTTTGACAGTATTTCATTATTTTTACTTGACTAAAGATGCTGGTATGGCGATGACAAACAAATCGCGAATCGTTGGACTTTTACGCAGCTTGCAAGCACCGGGAGGAGAGGGAGAGTGGCGACGACAAGTCCGTGGGCCGGTACTTTGCCTGCCAGCGTCCCTGCTATCCCTTGCGGCCTCCCAAGTAGCACTATTGAGGTAAATTACGGCCCAGCGCAAACTCAGTACTCTGAGGCAAATTTACACTGTTAGAGTTAACTTGCGCACTGGAAATCGACGATAGGCTGAAAAAAAAAATATCTTAGAATTGGGTGAACCCGCCGTGGCGGCTTAGTGTCTATGGCGCCGCGGGGCTAAGCACGAGGTCACAGGTTCAGTTCCCTATCGACAAGTTCTGTTTGGGTCGAAGTTTGTAACAAATACATGTTCACCGCACTTATACGCGTGTCCCTCCCGTGGTCAGCCGTACTTATTTCATTATTCCGGGGGGTTTACGTGCCGAAACCACGATCTGATGATGAGGCGCGCTGTAGTGTGGGAGTTCGGATTAATATTGACCACCTGGGGCTCTTTAACGTGCACCCAATGCACGGTACACGGGAGTTTTTTGCATTTCGCCCCCATCGAAATGCGGCCGGGATTTGATCCCGCGTCTTCGGGCTTAGTGGCGCAACGCCGTAGCCACTATACGCCACCAAGGCGGGATCAAATCATTTCAAATGCAAACTCTCGATACAGCCGTGACGGAAATATTGGGCGCTATAACGTAAAATGATTCCAAACTGTTTTGATTCCAATTTCTGCAATGAGCCTCCACGATTGGTGAAAACATTTTCGGGCCACTCCCAACTTCGCCTGTCTGTCACGCGACGTCACGAAAACCGCGATAGCTCCCCACCTGATATAACGTGGACACACTGATTATGCATGATTAAACCGCACATAAGAAAAATAATCATTCCTGATTCGACGCCTGTTCACCATTACCCCTCTGCTATTGGTCCAATGTTTTCTGGCTTCGCCCACTTCGCCTGTCTGTCACGCGACCTCACAAAACCGCGAAAACTCACTACTTCAAACAGACGTGTACGCGAAAAAAATGCATTAATATGCCGAACAAAACTGAAATTTTTTTCTGAATAGCCACAGACTGCCCCGTTCCGAAAGGAATAGAAGATGGCTGCCCGCCGATCGCTCAGGCCCTCGCTACTCGCACCTACCGGTGAGCATGTATTTATTTGCGCATGATAAACCTTTTTACGTGGCAGTAAAACGTTATCGAGCCCTTTCCGCATGTATACGACATCGCTGTGCCAACTCTTCCTTGCTGAGGATCCGTTTAGCGGCATTCTTATCCTTCCGTTGCACGTCGCCGCGATTTTTGATCAGCCACCGCAAGCTAAGTAAGGCGAAGTGGACCAATCGGAGAAGCCGGCACCACCCTCTTCATGCGGTTATCTATTTTCACTGGCTCGGTCCATCGAAATCCTCTCCACTAGAGCGTCCTCCTCGCCTCTTGTCAGCCAATTAGATAAGAAAAACCGCTGAGTGTAGACAACGTTGTTGGTTTTGAAAGCGAACAATGGTGACCTCCTATAAACGAGGAGAGAGTTTGATTGGGTTGTTCAGACAACTCTGAGGGGCACCGCCCGATGCTTGCGTCGGTGGTTACGTAAATTTGACGTCGGGAGTTTGGAATCATTTTACATTATAGCGCCCATTATTTCGTGACTTATTCACGTTGCTCGTCGAAACGTTGGCTTAAATTTTTTCAATCCAAAAGAAGAGAAATGGAAAGCTTGACGCATTGCGCAAAATTGCGGGTATTGAACGAACGTTCAGCAAAATAACGTTCTTTTCTGATAAGCGGCGGACGACGGAGCTACGGCCAAAAACAAGCATGGATCTGCGCCCAAACACGTGGCTCATATTGCAGCGAAGCTGTTAGCGTGGTATAAATGCATTCAAAAGTGTCCCACGACAACGTACTACAGCGTCACTTCCAAGCATTTTCATTAACTGTTGGAGGATAAAAAAAATGTTGTGGGCGGAAATTTGAGGAGGACATGTGGAAGGACGTTTCAGATAATGCGCATGCGAAGTTAACTTTGTGGGATATAGTTCGATGAGTTATGAAATGTTGTCAGTGTTTCGTGAAACGCTTGTTAGAATAAAATGCATACAGTTGAACGAAGCGTTGCAAAAAAGACCGCGTTGCTTATCGCATTATATTTTTTCACAAATAATATGCGTACCAGGAAAAATATTGTGGTAAAGTTTCAAACTTGCGGTGTGATTAGGGGGATAATGAAATTCGCATAGATTGAAGTCCGTTGCAGAGGTTTTCGGAAAACTAAAATGGATGCCACCAAATACTGGTCGCATGTGTAAGGCGAGAATTCCTATAGGAATAAAGCACGTGCCTTGAACAACACAATGTTTCACTTTAAAGTTATCGGGATGTTAGGAGAGTCACAATGAATTAAAATAATTGCGGTGCAAATCGCGAGAATGTTGTCTTCGGAATAGCAATACATTTTGAATATCTGTCTGTCAGCATGGGCATATACAGCCTGTTTCAGCGAACACTTTCAAAAATTCTTAAGGTTGCCTGCGGCCGATAGCACAATTTTAGTTCATGAACTAGTCTACTCGAAGAGGCGGACATTACTTGCACAAGAAATTGACATGCATAATCGAATAATTAACAAAAACTTACTAATTAGGTTTTTAAGTAATTACCTGATGACCCATATTGCAATTTACAAATTGTAGCCGTGGAGTTCGCAAGGCGGATCCACTTGGAACGAATTCTCGGAATGACACCAGTTTCGAGATATTAATTTTCGAACTTTGCGGAGAAATGCATTGGCGTTGCAGTTAGTTTCTTAAGAAAACGTCGTTTTATGCATTGAAGCACAAAATTAACTGGAACGCCGCATGGCGAACTCCATGGATACAATTTGTAAATTGCAATGTGGGCCATCACGCAATTAGTTAAAAACTTAATTTGTGAATTTTTGTTGATTAGTCGATTATGCACTTGAATTTTTTGTGCAAGTAATGTCCGCCTCTTTGAGTAGACCAGCTCATTAACTAGAATTGGGCTATCTGCCACAGGCAGCCTTAAATAAATTCTGAAAGTGTTCGCTGAAACACCCTGTATATTTCATGCTGAGACTTTGGATTCGCATAGGCGATACCCGCAAAGTACGGATACATGCGTTGAAAGGGTATTTGCACGTTCACAAGCGTTCATTTGAGCGTGATGAAAAAATGTGGTACACTTTTGGAGGCGTTGGCGTTAGAGAAACGGCTGCGCCGGGCCGCGAATAAGTCACATGAATCGGTCACAGCAGTTGGTGGCAATTTCATCGGGGAATGAGCCATGATATTCGTCGGTGACTGCGTAGTAACAGTTGTGCAGGGAGGTGATGTCAGTGGGGGAGGACCATGCCTGCTAAGGCAGCACGCCCAGAGCAAAAACAGCTTTGCCGGCAATTGATTTGTGATTTCGCTTGTTCTTCTCGCTGGCAGTCATGCATATTCGGCTAAATAGTTAGTTTGGAAACCGATAGAACATACCGCCTGATGGTCGCTTTCCGTCAGAGACAGTGCTCTGGAATGGGCGGCGATTTACTTTGATCATGTGAGAAGGTTTTCCTCTTTGTTCTGTTACAGATGACCGGCCGATCTACGCGGGCATGAATCGCTGGATCATCATAGCAATGTTCAAGTTTTCATAATACAACTTCGAAGACGTATTCACTTTCCTTGTAGTGGAAGTTCTAAAATTTTCCGTCCTATTATTATTATTAATATTTTGCCCCATGCTTTCCCAAGTGCCACAAGTAAACGCGAAACTGCATCATTATCTGATATAAAATACATTTCATACATTATAATAATGAGCTTTAATAACACCGCAATGTCCTAGCAAGTTGCAAGAGCGGATAAGGACAAAAAGCGCATATAGGCAAACATTCACATGTAGAAAGTCTACATTGAAACCTCCAGAAATGTTAGTTAAAAGAGACCTACTTTACTTACAGAACAAAGCAGTCTGCCGGCACATTGGAACTGGAGCCATAAACAAGAAAGAATGGCGTAATAGAACAGGGACGATATAGAAAACACCAACGAGTGCAAACTAGCCATAGTGGTTTATTGTGAAAAAGACTCGCATAATATATACCTTGGCACAAACATGGGAAAAAGCTTAAAGATGATTGTTTAAATAATCAGTTTCTAGTTCATACAGACTCCCCGATGGCCTCGCAACGCGCATGTCACCGGACCCATGAATATAGAATTCCACAAAGAAGAGTAAAAATAACCTCCCACCTTTCTCGTGTACTCTAAATGTGAGCTAAAGGACAACAAAATAAAAACAGCAAACAAATACATGCACTACGCGGACCCGTGGTAAACATCACTGCATAAGCGAAACATATTCTTACTGAGTTAAACCTTGCCTTTGATCCTCCAGAACCTTCGTAATCGTTGGTCTATGAGCGGTGATGGAATCAAGGGTTAGATTCTATTAATAGTTTTGGAAATTATGTACGATCCGCCGTATTGACCCGCCATAGCTCGAATGTGGGAAATACCTTAGTTTTATGGGGGTTCTTACCGGTTACTTTATTAGAAGAGCTTCGTTTCAAATGGGCAAAGAAGGCTGGAAAGTTTTTTGGCATCCTGCTGCTCAGTACAAGGACGCAGGTTCGATGTCCGACTTTGGCTGCCGCATTACGATTGAGATGACATGGTGAAATGCTCTACGAAGCTTTCTATGCACGTTAAAGGAACCTCGGGTCGAGAACCTTATAGGCGTAACAGTAAGTAATGACAACTGATTGAATGATCAAGAATTTTCTAAGTCAAACCTTCCGCGTCACTGACGTGCCGGTGAGTTTCCGCGTTTCTGTCCTGCCACGTTCCTTTTGACATTCCTTTTTTCAGGTAGGAATGCGGTGACCAAACCAAGAGAGAATTTCTCATTATTCGGGCCATTTTTTAGAGCGCATCTCTTAGGCACCCGTTCCTGGGTTGAGCGTAGCCGTCCTTTGGCGTAATCGCGCGAACGCGCTCGTGCCACTGCTCGCGCGTACGTCGTCGTCTTCTTCTATAGCTGGCTCCGATGCCGCTAATCATGCCAGCGTTCCCATACTGCCCTAGCACTCGTGCCACTGCTCGTGCGTTCGTCGTCGTCGTCTACAGCTGGCTCCGATGCCGCTCATCATGCCTTCGTTCCCATACTGCCCTAGCACTCGTGCCACTGCTCGTGCGTTCGTCGTCATCGTCTACAGCTGGCTCCGATGCCGCTCATCATGCCAGCGTTCCCATACTGCCCTAGCACTCGTGCCACCGCTCGTGCGTTCGTCGTCGTCTACAGCTGGCTGCGATGCCGCTCATCATGCCTTCGTTCCCATACTGCCCTAGCACTCGTGCCACTGCTCGTGCGTTCGTCGTCGTCTACAGCTGGCTCCGATGCCGCTCATCATGCCAGCGTTCCCATACTGCCCTAGCACTCGTGCCACCGCTCGTGCGTTCGTCGTCGTCTACAGCTGGCTGCGATGCCGCTCATCATGCCTTCGTTCCCATACTGCCCTAGCACTCGTGCCACTGCTCGTGCATTCGTCGTCGTCGTCTACAGCTGGCTCCGATGCCGCTCTTCATGCCTTCGTTCCCATACTGCCCTAGCACTCGTGCCACTGCTCGTGCGTTCGTCGTCGTCGTCTACAGCTGGCTCCGATGCCGCTCTTCATGCCTTCGTTCCCATACTGCCCTAGCACTCGTGCCACTGCTCGTGCGTTCGTCGTCGTCGTCTACAGCTGGCTCCGATGCCGCTCATCATGCCTTCGTTCCCATACTGCCCTAGCACTCGTGCCACTGCTCGTGCGTTCGTCGTCGTCGTCTACAGATGGCTCCGATGCCGCTCATCATGCCAGCGTTCCCATACTGCCCTAGCACTCGTGCCACTGCTCGTGCGTTCGTCGTCGTCGTCTACAGCTGGCTCCGATGCCGCTCATCATGCCTTCGTTCCCATACTGCCCTAGCACTCGTGCCACTGCTCGTGCGTTCGTCGTCGTCGTCTACAGCTGGCTCCGATGCCGCTCATCATGCCAGCGTTCCCATACTGCCCTAGCACTCGTGCCACCGCTCGTGCGTTCGTCGTCGTCTACAGCTGGCTGCGATGCCGCTCATCATGCCTTCGTTCCCATACTGCCCTAGCACTCGTGCCACTGCTCGTGCATTCGTCGTCGTCGTCTACAGCTGGCTCCGATGCCGCTCTTCATGCCTTCGTTCCCATACTGCCCTAGCACTCGTGCCACTGCTCGTGCGTTCGTCGTCGTCGTCTACAGCTGGCTCCGATGCCGCTCATCATGCCAGCGTTCTCATACAGCCCTAGCACTCGTGCCACTGCTCGCGCGTTTGTCGTCGTCGTCTACAGCTGGCTCCGATGCCGCTCATCATGCCAGCGTTCTCATACTGCCCTAGCACTCGTGCCACTGCTCGCGCGTTCGTCGTCGTCGTCTACAGCTGGCTCCGATGCCGCTCATCATGCCAGCGTTCCCATACTGCCCTAGCACTCGTGCCACTGCTAGTGCGTTCGTCGTCGTCGTCTACAGCTGGCTCCGATGCCGCTCATCATGCCAGCGTTCCCATACTGCCCTAGCACTCGTGCCACTGCTCGTGCGTTCGTCGTCGTCGTCTACAGCTGGCTCCGATGCCGCTCATCATGCCAGAGTTCCCATACTGCCCTAGCACTCGTGCCACTGCTCGTGCGTTCGTCGTCGTCGTCTACAGCTGGCTCCGATGCCGCTCATCATGCCAGAGTTCCCATACTGCCCTAGCACTCGTGCCACTGCTCGTGCGTTCGTCGTCGTCGTCTACAGCTGGCTCCGATGCCGCTCATCATGCCAGCGTTCCCATACTTCCCTAGCACTCGTGCCACTGCTCGTGCGTTCGTCGTCGTCGTCTACAGCTTGCTCCGATGCCGCTCATCATGCCAACGTTCCCATACTGCCCTAGCACTCGTGCCACTGCTCGTGCGTTCGTCGTCGTCGACTACAGCTGGCTCCGATGCCGCTCATCATGCCAGCGTTCCCATACTGACCTAGCACTCGTGCCACTGCTCGTGCGTTCGTCGTCGTCGTCTACAGCTGGCTCCGATGCCGCTCATCATGCCAGCATTCCCATACTGCCCTAGCACTCGTGCCACTGCTCGTGCGTTCGTCGTCGTCGTCTACAGCTGGCTCCGATGCCGCTCATCATGCCAGCGTTCCCTTACTGCCTTAGCACTCGTGCCACTGCTCGCGCGTTCGTCGTCGTCTACAGCTGGCTCCGATGCCGCTCATCATGCCAGTGTTCCCATACTGCCCTAGCACTCGTGCCACTGCTCGTGCGTTCGTCGTCGTCTACAGCTGGCTCCTATGCCGCTCATCATGCCAGCGTTCCCATACTGCTCTAGCACTCGTGCCACTGCTCGTGCGTTCGTCGTCGTCGTCTACAGCTGGCTCCGATGCCGCTCATCATGACAGCGTTCCCATACTGCCCTAACACTCGTGCCACTGCTCGTGCGTTCCTCGTCGTCGTCTACAGCTGGCTCCGATGCCGCTCATCATGCCAGCGTTCCCATACTGCCCTAGCACTCGTGCCACTGCTAGTGCGTTCGTCGTCGTCGTCTACAGCTGGCTCCGATGCCGCTCATCATGCCAGCGTTCCCATATTGTACTAGCACTCGTGCCACTGCTCGTGCGTTCCTCGTCGTCGTCTACAGCTGGCTCCGATGCCGCTCATCATGCCAGCGTTCCCATACTGCCCTAGCACTCATGCCACTGCTCGCGCGGACGTCGTCGTCTTCTTCTATAGCTGGCTCCGATGCCGCTCATCATGCCAGCGTTCCCATACTGCCCCTCCCTCTGCGAAGGTGCTGACGGCACTGACCCACTGCAAGTCGGTCGCATTAGGGAGTAGCGTAATTGTCCAATGTTTTTCATTTCTGCACAACCAAAATAAACCATTGTGTTGGTTTTATAATTCCTCGAGAAAAAGAACAACACCCGAATAATGGGGGTACATCACCTGTGCAAAAACCTGACACTGAAAAGGTTAACGCCCATGGCAACGAGGTCATATTATGACTACTTGGATTTCAGCGAAGGTTGCTGGCAACGTATGATCGACCTCTCGCTATACGCAGTTCCGGTCGCACGAGACCAGAGCATTAGAAGTGTCATTCTCTAATTATTCAAGCGGCTCTGGCTACGTGCCGGCACTCGCCATCGCCACGTTTCGGTAGGGTAGGACCTTGCGACACCTATATGGGCTCGAGAGCACAGTGGTCTCGCGACTGCTCTTGTCCGGCTTGTCTTCCTCGCGCTCTGTTTATAGTCATGAGCCATGAACAAGCCCAACTTCCCATCTTATAGGCCTTTCTGAACCTATTGAACCACTTTTGGGACGACGGTGTATACAGTGACCGAACAATGTAAGGGCTGTGTGTGTTGTGCCTTTCGTTCCTCCGTGTGCCCGTGTATTCATGCTTGCCTTTCAGTAACATGAATGTAATTGCGGCTAGCTGGTGCTTGTTTTCAAGCCCGGAAAGTGTCCGCTTGACTTTATATCGTACCGACCCATTGTACTTGCCAATACATTGGTAAGTTCACGGAGATGATACTGAGACGTCTTGAGTGATACCGGTGGTACCTGAAGTATCTGAAAATCTACTCTGGTGCCATGGTCGATTCCCGAAGTGGACGTTCCTCAGTTTACAGCGCCATTGATTTCGTCACCTCGTTACAGCAGTAAAAATCTGTGAAACGTATCTCAGTCTATAAGATATGCAAAACTCATCCGAGAACGTGACCTATGAATCCCTTCTTGGTGCGCTTGAAAATGCTGGATAGACTACGAGGTCACGTCATTCGAATGGGTTAGAAGCTACTTCTCAAGAAGGTCTATGTTCGTTGTTGTCTCAGATGACCCGAAAACTATGCATTTTTTTTGTGGTGTCCCACAGGGCAGGGTTTGAACCTTAGTTTGTCACCAGTCTGGCTGTCATCTTGCTCGCCAAATAACTACCACGGCCGGCTAATATCTCGCTATACGCCCAGAATATGTGAATGTGAGCTTCTGGCGTGACACCAAATCATATTCATATCGTCAATACATTGACCGCGTGTGTGCGTGCAAATGGAATCTAAGCGCATAAGAGCGCGGACGCTGTGTCATGATGCGGTATAGACGTCTGTGGCGCACTCATTGCAATGCGGCTGAGGTGTACTTTTAATTATGTACATTTGCATGCACACCATATCGAGTTTATGTTCCTGACCGCATGACTGGAATTTTAAAACAAGATGGATATATTCCAAGCGTTTTACATGGGCGTTGTAAAGCTGCTCATTAGTGTTATGTATTGCGAAACTGGAGACTCATTTTATTTCTATTTCCATGCGTTATATGGAGCGTCATTAGTAGCATCAGTGAAGTGAACAAGCCACCTTGTTTATATTAAATTTCGTGGAAATATAGGATAGGCTACGGGTAATGTGTAAATGACGTTCGAAGCGTGTAGGTTAATTACGGCGTTAACAATAAATTACTGATGCAAGCGTTCGATCCAGAGCGTTATAAGTGTGTTTTAAGAAAGGCGTAAAATTTAGTTATGATTGTACTGGAAGAACTATATAACAATAAGAGGAACATTATGGGTAATATGCGTGCGAAGTGAAAAGACGGGGGTGAAATGTAATCTGTGATGAAAATTTCTCAAACCCGTCCGCAGAAGCGTTATTGAGGGCAACAGTTTAAAATGCGTGGTTTAATTTCAGACAAGAAAGTTCTTATTGCAACTGCTCTGTAGAAACAGCTTTACTGGAAACTGTACCGCGATTCTGTAAGGTCACACATGTCTATTGTCTTTTACATTATTTGACACGAAGTCATGTTATTTGAAAAAGGGAAGGGCTTCATGCACCCTACTTTCACGAAGTGTGAACTCTGTATGACGAAGAGTTATCTCAGGACACTGCAAAGCATAAGAAATAACGGCCGTATAACGCCTTAAAGTACTTGCTCAAATAATTTTTTACAAAGGCTGTATTTATCCACTTTTGTGACGGGTTTCCTTCGTAAGCCCAACGGCCGTAATGTTCCCCCTCTTTCACTAAATTTGATATCGGTGGTGCTATTGCCCTCAAATAACAGCAGGCTAACTCCGGAGCAGTTCGTGAGACACATGTGTAACGCCCGTACCTAATTTACAGCAAATGCCGTAATTAAACCACACTCTTTGACCTTCAGCTACACATCACCCATAATGTGCCCATTCATTTCGACAAATATAAACGAAGTGCCTCCTTTAGTTCACCTAGGACGATGGGGGAACCTACTACGTGCCTCGTGGAACGTGTGATTATAGGCAGCAAACGGGTATTTGATAATTATTTGCAACGAGCATAATTAAGCAAGAAATGTTGAAATTTCCCCATGCATTATTTTTACCATGGTCCCCATTTTCACTGAATGTGAACTTGATGTGACGTAGAGTTCCATCGGGGCACTAAGAAACATAACAGATGACGGCTGTATAAAGATTTGTAGCATTTGCTTAAGGATTTGTTTTAAAAAGGCTGTAATTAACTGACGCTCCTGAAACTTTGCCCGCATATAATGTATGAGATGCCCCCTTTTCTTGAAATCTGGGACGTGAAAATGTGACAAGTTGGGGCGTGAGTTGCCTCAGGACACTGGGGTAACTGTTTACGCTGCTGCTAAAGTGCGCTTGTAAATCTCTGGGACGCTTCGTATACGTAATCTTCCACGAAATTCTGTAATTAACCTACGAAGTTTAAGCTTTTATAGTGATTAATCCACAAAGTACTTCGTATTTCAACGAAAATAAACAACGTGGCTCGTTCGATTCAGCGAGGAACCCGCCGTGGTTGCTCAGTGGCTATGGTGTTGGGCTGCTGAGCACGAGGTCGCGGGATCCCCCACTACGGCGTGCCTCATAATCAGATCGTGGTTTTGGCACGTAGATCCCCATAATTTATTTTTATTCAACGAGGAGATGAAGTACGCGCCTCGTACAACGCATTAAACTCGGGAAAAGAGGAATGTTGGGTTATTTTATTACGGACACTACCCGAGCTGTCTCAGTATCTACGGCGCGCGGGCCGGCAAGAAGTTCTCCAGATCCGCGCAGTACGTGTGACGTAGTCAGGTGGACGCACCCTGACCCTTCGCTCACTCTGCTATGCACTCGGAGCCAAGGCACCGTTCTGCCTCCGACAGTTGGCGTTGCGCCCACAATCTCTAGCGTCGCCGCTGAGCAACTAGACGCATACCACAGCGCCCTGCGTAAGGCGGTCTGAGCAGAACAGACAGTGCACTTCAAGCTACACAGGCTCACGGGTTTCCTCCTCTCTCATCACGTGCACCATTGAGGCGCGACGCCTACAACGCCACTGGCAGCGCTCCTCATCCCGCCAGCATTGAGACGATGAGTTCCTGTGATTCATCTATGCCTCTCATTCCAAAAACACGCGTATAATGTTATCAAGCGATTCTTGTAGCACTGTAACAGCTTCGCTTTAATGCAACATTATCAACGAGGCAGACACATTGCGTCTGCGATCGTGTACTATATGGCGTCGAACATGGCTAATTAATTTGCGTTGTCTTTCTTCGGCAGGAGCACTATGTCGCACATTAGCTGCTTCCCTTAGTTTCTGCGAGCGTTTTTCTCGTGGTAGGCAAAACGCGCGGAGGGCAGCGAAATAACCGTTGCATTTTGTTGGAATTAGTTAACAGAGCAATTTACGAACCGCCCCACTCGCATTTCAGGCCCTCGTGCTTTGCAGATAACTTCGTACAGTTCCTGTTTTACACCGAAGCTGTTGAGGGGAGTTATGCAACCGTTTTTGGGCGGCATCCCGAAGCGTAGTCGGTATCAAATCCGAATCAAAGAGCCAGCAACGCAGCCTGCGTCCGAACGCTGAAGCGGTCGTATGACAAGGCCGCCTTCATGCTCAGCGGGTATTGGTAAAGCTGCTTAAGAATACAGGGCCATACGTCGGTTATAGCGCATACTTGACAAGTACTAGCTCGGATGTTGTGAAGCGTTCGAAAGGACTTGGTTTCAACGAAGTAATGACACCAAATACAGTGAAACGCTTGCAAATGGCTGGGTAGATCTCGGGCAGGGGCACACCAAACACTAGGGAGGAGGAAAAGTTTTTATTGGTCTAAGGTTTTTTGTGGTGGCCGTCAGCCTTTGGGCTACGGCGACCTCCTCGGCTCGTGCGATGGCGGAGGTCTGGGTCTTCGGGTCTGAGCTGAGGAGCGTGTTCTCCCACTGTTCGGCACTCATGGGGTTTGAGGGTGGCTTAGGGCGATTATGCGACGCCCACATGATGTGGAACAGATCGTCAAACGGGGCAACCCCACCACTTACATTCACTTGATAACTGACCTGGGTAGTAGAAGTAATACAGGACGAGACATGGGAACGTCTCTGTTTGGAGTCGTCGCCAAGCTACCCCCTGTCTTTTATCTAGCTGGGCATCTCCCGGAGGGAAGGTCCTGCAATTTAGCCTGAAGTGCTGTGTAATTTAGTGATAAGACTACAGCCTATCTCGGCTTCCACCGTACCCCGACTGTCTTTCCGCGTCTCGGTCGGTAAATGATCGGGCCGCGGAGTGCGCTGCGTCGTGTCCGGGGAGGGTCGAGTGTGCTGGTGTCCATACCAGTTGTGCTCTTTGTTTGATAGTTGACTGATTTAGAATAGTTTGCGCAATCGGAGAGATCCACCATCGGGCGAAGTTGCGGACCACGGCTTTAGAATCCCTTATAAATTGTTTCTACAGAGTGTGCCAACTATCATGCACCAAGATATCAAAAAATATGCAAATGCAACGTAGCTGGACAGACTCAAGGTAATGTTGTTTGCCGTCACTTGAAAATACTCTGATTATTTTATGCATTTCACCTAATTACATAGTCTTAAATAATCAACTTCTTAAATAGTTTAATTAGATGAAAAGTGTCAATGAGAAAATTGTAGACCAAGGTGAAAAACTCCCGATAAAGGTTTCTGTTGCTCAATGCGTGGTACATAAAATTGTTTTTTCCGAGCGTGAAAGAAGGCCGCGAATACACGCAAGGTGCCTCGCGCGGCCAGTCGCGCGGCAATTTTGCGCGTATTCGCGTGCTTGTTTCCGTGTTTGTTGGACGCACACGTTGAGCTTTTGCAGTGTGGTCACGTTTTTCTTGTTGGATTGGATCATCATACCGAGAACTCGTATAGTGGAGACCTCAGGGATGTCAGTCTCATGGATTTGGAGATAAATTTTTGGGTTGGCTGTCGGGCTTGCGCCCGTGCCCGGAGGCGGGGGGGGGGGGGGGCGTATAAGTAGAAGCTCGGATTTCGTGGGTGAGCGGAACAAAGCTGGCGCGGATAATCTGTCTCATGCGGCACATAGCAAACGGAGCGAAGTGTGGCGCGACTGCCTCGCTAATCGGAAGATCACGAGAGGCAACGCGTGGGTTACGCGTGGGCGCGATTCACCGCAGCCGCGGCAGGCAGACCTCCGCTAATGCAGCGCTTTGTTTCCATACAGACGACGCGCGCTACTCTGGCGCCATCTAGTAGCCATCGTCGCCGCACAGCCCGTCTTGCGCGGAACTACGCTTTACTTCGCACGCTTTCGTTCCACCAACGACGAGAGCGGCCCTTTGCCGCGGGGAAATCGTGCCACCTATGTCAGCGGGGACAACACCCAAGGGAGCGTCACATCGAGCCTTATTCCAAGCCGCTCACCATCGCCCCGTCCCTTGCAGGTGCAGTGATCCCCGTCACACACGCAGTTTCCGCGGACCGACCGAGCAGCTGACGCCGCGGACAAGCGTAGCCCTCCCCACCTCACACCCCTCACCCCCCTCGGAAGTGCAGATGAGACGGCCCACGCGGTGGCAGCGTACGCGCCAGCCCTGTCCCCTCGACTCCCTACAGTGAACAGGCGGCGCTGCTGCGCAGCAGCGGTGGCGCGATGCTCAGCGTCGCATGTGGCGGGCGGCGCGAACCTGGGAAGGGGGGAAGACAGCGAGATTTCGGAACTACGTATACACGCCTCCGAAAGCCGCACGTATATCCGCGATCCGCTTTCTTTTTTTGTGCGTGTGTGTACGTGAAAGTACAAGCGTGGCCCTCTGTGATGGCACAGATAGTTTTTGCGGGGTTCAGGCCTATTGAAGGAATAGACGATTACTTTCACGGTGCAGCGTTAACCAGCGGAGACAAGCTCTACGCGGCTTCGCATGTTGCTTGTGTGAAAGACGGCGTGGACGTTCACGCGAAGTGCCATTCGCAACAGGGAAAGCAAGTATACGACGTCATCCTTCACGTCAGTAAAGCTCACTGTTATACTAAAATTGAAGTCACTAAACTGGCACCCTGAAAACGTGACACCCTGAAACCGATTTTTAATCGACGCCTCACTGTTGGCAATGCATGCCTCATTTCGCTCCGGCGCGTTGTACGCCGCGGCCTATCATTTGATGCCCCTGTCACACTGTTACTTTAGATTGTCATACAGCTCTATCTGGACCGCGTGCAGCTACACGCTCACTCGTAGGCTGTCGTCAGCACAGTCATGTCGAGTGAGCTAAACGATTCGGATTGTTGGATCGTGTGGCAGTGACCGTGCTATCCTCGTTGACTCGTTTGGGACACAGTCGGAGCCACCAGCTGCGCTGATAAACGAGATTTATTAACTAGGCGATCTTAATTTACATGACGCGAATGTTCGTTCTTCATCATGTACAATGATCGAGGCTCATTAGGCCCCTTTCACGAGATACGATATCGCATGCGAATTCCTTTCCTTGCATATGCGCTTTGCTTTTACAATGATACATCGCAAATGTATATCACAAGAAAAATCGCACCATGTGAAACCGCGCCTCTCAAGCGCCAGCGGCCGAAACGAGGATCGTCGAGTTAGTGCTCGCCAGCTCAAAATAAGCTTCCTTGGCATAAAATATTGCTCATCGCACATGCCAGTACTATGCTGATCATACCGAATGCTAAGACAACGGCAAGCAGTCGTCAAATCAGCAAAGTCGTGATAAATTTCTTTTAAATGTTCAGCAGCTGGCCGTGGCCGCTGGCGTCACACAACGAGCTGTGAAACGCACATGTGTAGCACGCTTTACAGAACAAAACCTTGTCACAAATATCAAAGAAGCTGACTTACTTTACTGTCCTCACAGCTGCGACCCATTCCTTTCGCCGTTCGATCTCATAAGATTTGCCAGGAAACCTGTACAACTTTATCCCGGGCTGGCCTTCGTGGTTGTGACAGCCCTTTACGCAGCAGTATCACCGGTTCCACTTGCCTTTTTTTTTCACCTATGACGCTTGCCGATGAAGCGCATGCCATTGCACTGTCGCAAGGCGTATAAAAAAATAAGGAGGCTGGTGAACAAAGCAAAACGGCTTCAACCGTGGCCGAGACTAAATGTAGCGCGCGGGAAAGAACACTCATCGAGCCGGCCGAGCTGCGGCGCCCACTTCCCAACACTGTTGCGTCGCTGCGCCAGATGGCGCCAGAGCAGCCGCAAACTCGACTGTACGGAGCCTATGTCATGCTTTCTTCTTTCAACTTCCGCTGCTCCGCGTTCGCTCTTATCTTTCGCTGTGCTCGTTGGCTCGGTTACGAGGTACGCCGAGGCACGCCGACGCTCAGCGCAGGACCGGGCGCCTGTGCTCTAAAAACAGACATAGTATAAATGCAGCTTAGAAACTAGCTGGAAACATTATTCTTTTGGATGACAGAGAACCATGGATGTTTTAATGCAGTTTCATTGCTAAGGCCGAGAGTGTAAGCGCTCAAAAACGTTAGGTGTCTGTTTTCATGGTTTTTTAAATAATTTAGACCACTCAAGAAGTTTACATTTTAAGGAAATAGTCAGAAAAATTTTGAAGCCTGTGATTTAATTAGGAGGTGAATGAAACTTGATACAGACTCGTTTTTGGCCTTCTTAGACTTCTCATACGAAACGATTACAAAGGTAAAAATGGCAGCAATTTAAAATTAGAATAAAATTGGGGCCATGATATGACTGACGTGTACCGGAAGTTTGAAGAGTGTAGGTTAATTAGGGAGGCAATGCACCTAAGCTAACATTTACTCTTAACACGATTTGGGCACAACGCTGAAATCGAAAGATGTAATAGCGTGTGCGGTAATGAGGCCACTGTACTTGTTGTGCACGACATTTTAAATCCTTCACTCGTCGTGACGTCGCGAATATTGACAGCATCAACCCGGCTTCTATATTTTATTTATTTATCATTAAAGAACTCAACGGTGCATTTAAAGGAACCAATGAATAAACCAGGAAGTTTTGAGAACATTTACTTGGCCAAAGCTGGGCAAATACAAGCTGGCACTTAAATACAACGCCAGATTTCACCAAGAATCGACCAGTGAACAAAAAAGTCACAGTTTCGCTCTAAGGGCGAAGCAATGAATGCGATAGCAACACAGCAATGTCATACGAAGTAAGGTGAGCGGCTTTGGTAGCAATGTGAATTGTAGTAAACATGAGCTGATTAAGTAAGCAGGTGTGCTGCGGCGTAAGTAGACCGACATGAAGAGAGACTCGATGACAACGAGAAGGCGCGTGTGAAACGGTGGTGTTGATGAGAAGCGCTTCCCGTGGGCAGCACGTGCGAAGGGACACGCCGACGAAGCGCCACACCTGTAGCGCTGCACTGCCGATCCGGGCAGCATTGCATCTGTAGCGTGCGTTGGAAAATGTGGCCCGACTATTACTAACTGAATGAACAAGCGTGGTGTGAGCGCGCACAAACATGAATAGATCACACTGAATGACTGCAGACAACGACTGTCAAAACGCTGGCAGCGAGCGCATACGCCGCATCGGGCCAAAGTACGTGCGGTCTATCGCTTCAACGGAAACTGAGCGGCGAATGCACGGCGCAGAAAGGTCAGAGCCGTGTGGAGATAAGAGACGGTGCGGGCGAGCGACGAGCGCGCTTGTTGGCAGAGTAGAAGTGCGCCCCCCCCCCCCCCCCGCTCCCTCCGGCGCTGGCTTCCGGCTTCCTTGCTTGCGCGTGGGAGATTGAGTGCGTTCGCTCTCCGTGATAGCGCGCGTCCCCGCACGCTTCCGATCGGGCATACGGCGCGCGGCGAAGATTTTATCTATAGGGAACCTCACCGTCGGCGACGCCGACGGCAGAAATCCGGTTGAAGTGTCCATATAATTGCTGTCGCAATAAAAGAAAAAACAGTCGGCAGCCACGTTGTTCCTAAGGGAACGCGTGAGACTGAACTGCTGTGCCAGACTTCACTGGCTTTGTATACACCAATTCACCGTAATCCCCTCTGAAGTAAACATAATTATAAAAGAATGTGAGTTCTTATACCAAGAGAGAATTTGATGCGGTAGCCGCTATGCGCTTCGCGCTGCGGTTTCCCCGCTGCTTAAGTCTCTTCCGTCCTCATTAAACTTTTACTGCACTTCGACTTTCTGTTCTCGCTTCATTTCGTGTTTCTATTCTTGTTTCTTGAGCAACCGGTCGTTTCGTCGATTATGTCTCCCCGTGAGCTGCTCCCTTCGCTTGCCTCGCTTCCTATAACTATAGTGTCATGCTGAAGTCGAGGCGTTGTCTTTAGAAGTTTCACTCTCTCGAAGGAAATCTTCTACTTGGGGATGCTACAACGTTGTGTTCAGCTGCACCACGAACGAGGAGGATAAGAAGTAACTCGTTGTAAAAAAGTTTGACTGACGGGAGTCATTTAAGGCGACGTTCAGCGGCTCTGGCGATCATTATTTGCATGTCATCAACTTCGCCTATACGCATAATCGCGCCTTGATAAAAAATTTCACTTTCGTAGCCAACCGAACACACCTGCAAGAGAAAATGTATATTCGTTGGCGTGTCAGCTGTTCCAACCACCGCGTCAAGGCAGTTCCGTTGAACTGACGGATTATACACCTGATTCCACAACTGATCGTAGTAGGAATTTTGTTTTATTTTATTTTTACCTAGTAATTTCTAGTTTCTATATTATTTTTACCTAGTCATCACAGTTGTCATAGCATGGCTTTAGCGGCAGTCGAATAACGAAAGCAAAACGCCGATCCAATCGTGATAATAAATGTCATGAATGCCAACTTTAGCGAGAAGCGGATTCCAAACAGGAGTCAAGCTAACAGCATCGAGGCTCGTGATGTTTGTAGCTGACAACGCAGAATTTGTGAGTGTGCGATGAATCGATGTCGCGCAAGTGGTGTGTGCGTTATGTGTCGTCTGGTTCTCAGATACCTTTTACGTTCGCCCTATATCTAGGCTGCATCAGTAACATCGGGTGGTTTTTAGTAGACGGATATCCTGCGCTATACACTAATCAAAAGTTCTCGTTCCCTTAAAGTATGTGACAAATCATCTGAGCCCACCCAGTCCTTCGCAAGCGGTATGCCTATGCGGCCGAGCATATGCGTACGCCATTACTGTATTAATAGATTTGACATATCACCGAAACAGAAAAATGTGCACTGACATGTGTGCAGGTATCCCATTAGGTGGTATATGGTAGAAATGCACTCATCGTCGCTGGCGATAATGCAAGGGCCTGACGGGCCTTCTAACGGTTTTCACAAACAGTGTATTCATCCAAGTGTGCGCTCTAGCTCCCTACAATAGCCCACAGCGGTTGTAATACAGCGCGCCAACGCATTTACTTCTTCCATGGAAAAACTGAGAAATGGAAGGGAAAAGCAACCCGTTTCGTGCGCATGGCCCGCAGAGAGAGAGAGAGAGAGAGAGAGAGAGAGAGAGAGAGAGAGAGAAATAAGCTTGCACTCGGCCGCACAAGGCTTGAAACAGCGAAGCTGGGCTATCATAGGGTCTTATTATGGCTGATCCTAGGTTGTAACTTGGCTGATGCTAGGTTGCCGCTGCCTCTCCCGCTTAGCATCGAACCTTGCTTCGTGAAGCGCGGCCTCTTCTTCGGGAGTACGAACTATTTTTGGGTGTCCCATGGCTTCCAAGGTAAATATACCTAGTAGCGAAGCTTCCATAGCTTCAGAAGCTAATACGTTCAAAACATGGCGGTTCATCGGCGGTTCATCGGGCTTAGCGCCATCTGTGTGAGGAGGGAACACTTACGGTAGAAGAAAAAATAATGTGACGCCATATTCGGTAAAAACGGAAGTGACGTCATTTTGTTCTCAAAGACGCGAAATTTGTTTTGGCGGCCCGCCATTAGAGCTGTATATTCAAATGCCCCGCCATTCGACTTGATGGGCGTTTCGAGCTTTCAACGCAGAAAGCGATGCAGGAAAAGGTCAGCCATACGGGTGTCGAAATCGCACCGCTGCACAGAACATACTTTCTTTGGAGGCCGAGGAAAGCTTTGGATGTATAGAGAGCTGGTCCCATCGTCGGACGCCAAGCCCGTCGGCCAGCGCAGCCGCACAAAATCAGCTAACGTAAACAATTATGTGGCGGTCGCAACTCACTACTTTTCACTGAAAAGGTTAAGAAACGATGAAACTACCTGCGTCACCAAACTCAGACAAACGTCGACAAGCAAAACAACACATGTGAGGGGGGCGTATTGTAACAGGGGAACTTTACGAGCGCGCATGCACTTCAAGAGCTGCATAGCATTGCAAGTGATAGCGGTGTCAACGCCCCCTCCTATGATGGGCGCTGAAAAAAAGAAAGGTATTAAATAATGATAAAGTAAAATAAAGTTGTATTTTCTTTTCGCACCACGCGTATATAAAATTTAATAAGAATTGTATTTTCGTTGAATGAGTCAAACTGTGTCTCGTTTATTTAAAAATGCTTTTTTCTTTCCCAATGTTTGTTTCCTCCTCACATAGTCGCTGCTTCCATAACCACCCTTGCTGATGTCGGTGACAATTAGTTCTGAACCGCTTTTCACCCGAAGCTTCGCGACCTATTTGGATTGACCTTGTGGCTTCTACTGATCGAGCGCCGCCGCGCACACGCTTACATAACTGTTGCCTCAAGGTCAGCGCATGCGCAGATCCAATCGTTATCACGGCGCATGCACAGATCTCGGCGTGGCGGCGGAAACCAGTTGCGCGTAGTGTCTCCGAGCTGCTGTCGAGCTGCTGGCGACGTCGCCGGTGATTCCCCCCGGCACGAACGCGGGAAACGGAGAAACGCGGGCGGCGTCGGCAGCAGCTCTGTGCGTTGCCTCGTTGGTGCTGCTACAATTTCTTCCTTTTCTATCTCCCTCTTATTTTTTGTTTCCCTCTCCCGAGCATTGCACAAGCCGCGCGCATGCTCTCGTTCCCTCTCCTGAACGTCCCATGTCAAGGCAACATGTGCACGGCACGGAGAGGAGGCGAGGCACACGCCGCTTCGCGAAGTGGTGCTAGGCAACGCAGTGACGTCATAGCTCGGCGAGGTTTTGCCGCAGCAGGCGGCACTTTTTACGGTTAGCTAGAACAGCTTCGCTCTTAAAGAAAAGGGAAAAGGCGGTCGGATTTCCCGGAGCGCGCATGCCCTCGTCGCCCTGAGCGCCTGCGCATGTGCAATCGAAGCAATGGCGGTGAGCCATCTGTCCGCGTCAATTTGAATTCTCAACGACTACGCCAGGCACGTCAACGCTTGTTGCATCGGTGTCTGGTGTCTGCCTGTACCTTGATGTCTGTGTATTCGTCTCTTCTTTGGGGCATCACACGTCAACTACACTGAACGGTAAGTTTTGGCAAAGATGCTTTCCGTCAATAGCTCATGATTACGTGAGCGCATTTCGTAGCGCGAACCGGCTGCATGTAGTGTAGGCGACTCGGCCATAGTGTCGATTTGTTGTTTACGTGCTTTGAAAACGCGCTTTTGTTCTCGCTCCTACTATATGGAATGTTTTACGGCCAGCGACCGCACGCGCTTGTTGATTTTACCGTGATAGTTGATGCCCGTAAAAAAGAAAATACACCATGTTTAACCTGCATACTGAGCAGCCACTAAGTGTGTGGGTTAAGCACCGGTAGATCTCGTTTCATGGCGCTCAATCAGGTAGCCATAAATGTTGCGCTGCCTGTGTAGTGAAATTATCTTGACGCGCTTTACGTAAATACCGCGAAATTGTGATAGCGTGACTAATTTCCAAAGGAGACGCACAGTCGAATAAATGCTAGCGTACTGGGATGAAAGGCCGTGTTTGCAGGGTATGCATGAACAGTGATTGTGCTGCCGTTTTTGTAAGGCAAAAGTAGCAGTATTTATGAGGCTGCTGGCAACCAATCTGAATCTATGCACCCACAAAAGCTTTCGGAGCACGAAACTCGCGATAACCGCAGTCCCTCGCAGCTTCGCAACTTGTCCGAAAACATCAGAGAACAATAAATTAATTGCTCGGGGAAGCACCCTTTACACGTTTCAAACGGAAGACATTGGGTTCGACGATAGCCGCGTAGATTTTTTTCGAGTCTCTTTTTTAACAGTTTAGCGGCAGAAGTTATTTTCCCAGATATTTGCAAAGCGTAAAGCGCCTTTCGATGCTTGCGGCGTTATGCAGTTTGCATGCTGTTATACAGTGTTTATCAGCTGGTTCTATAGGTAGCTGCTGGCGCAGATGCGCATTTTGGCAATCGCGCATGGTATGAAGTCCTTGTCGGGCGTAATACGTGTTCCGTTTTTCATTACGGTTTCATTTAGTGCTGTCGTCTCGAACCGACTGTATACTACATGCGCTGTACAAAAAAAGACCATATCCACCTACGACCCCTTCTACGGTATATTGCACATTGCCTTCAACATTTTTTCGAAATTTACTCGAAAGCGATTACGCAAAATATTCATCCTGGGTATGAAGTAGGGTGCATGTGTAACTG
The DNA here is from genome assembly GCF_013339745.2 of Dermacentor silvarum. Taxonomy (NCBI): domain Eukaryota; kingdom Metazoa; phylum Arthropoda; class Arachnida; order Ixodida; family Ixodidae; genus Dermacentor; species Dermacentor silvarum. The sequence continues at coordinate 433,539,060 of NC_051154.1, forward strand.
TAAAGAAGTAGTTTCCTCATATTCTTGTTATCCGCTTTCGAGGAATTTGACACTCATTTGATCTAGACCTCTGCGTCGCCCCCAACGGCCGAAAGCAACCTTGAGGTGTGTTTCTAAATCACTGATATTGCGTGAACATACTGGACGCGGCAGCAGCATGGCAATGTACTACACCTGGTTCCATTTTCATCTCTGCGTTTAAGCAATGAGATGCAGTGTTTACCATAGCAAACATGAGGAGGTGATGAAGATAGTTATTTTTTCACGTACGTGGAGACGCAGCTTTTGACATCTAACCGTGGCATATATATTTAAAAAATAGTTTTTTTTTCAGTTCGTAAAATAACAGTAGTAAAAAAAAACATCTTGAAGAGCGATTGCGTTACATAGTTGTGTTCGGGTCTGAAGATGGTATTATCCAAATGATTTAGTGGACATTGAACTTGTTCTAACCTTATCAACACACCTAAAAGATCGTAACATGTTTTCGCTGATAAGTAACCTTATCAACATACCCCATTCATGTGCATTCTACTGAAAGTGTGGCAAATAATGTATTCGTCTCCGAGTATGAGAAAGAAAGACACTGCAGACTGTTCTAAGCGGAAATAAATTGCAATTCTTAATGTTGTAGTTCAAAACTGCAGACACTATTCTGAGCACGTTCGTTCTGCACAAGCATATTGCATTAATAGCAAAAAAAATGTGCACATAGTCCAGCTGGGTATTTTTGTTTCAGCAATTATAGGAATTATTTGCGATTCTGGCATTTGTTTCTTATTTTGATAAGTACAGTATGTGTCATATGAACCTGTCATGAAATGAAACGTACTGTTGCTGGCAGCAGCGGCCATTACGGTTGTCTAACTGCTCATAATACTGTAAAATCATGGAACACTTACCTGTACTGACTCGTATTGGCATGTAGTCTTTAGTCAGAGGTAAACCAAGTTAACTAGATACATAAGTGAAGAGATCAAATTATATAGAAAGCTACTAATGAACCGTAAGAACAATACTCATCGAATAGTTTTCCCCTCACATTGTTGCATCTACCTTGCGTGTCTTCCTGTATCCTTGTCTTCCGTGCTGTGCTCGTGTTGCCATGAATTACGAACGAGAAGAAAGGGAACCGAGGGGCCCGATTTTTATTATCATATCAAAAGAAGCCAACAAACAATAACACCAAGGACAACATAGGGAAAATTACTTTTGAATTAAATTGAATTACCTTTGAATTACTAATTGAACTAAAGAAATGATAAACTAAGGGAAAGGAAAACGGATGAAAAAACAACTGTCCGCAGGTGGGGAACGAGCCCACGTCTTCGCATTACGCGTGCGATGCTCTCACCATTGAGCTACCGTGGAGCCGTTTTCCCATCCACTTTCGGGGGTATTTATGTTTTGCAACTAGAATTAACCCTGGGAGTGTTAGCCAGCGCCACCACTCACAAGCCTAGGGGCGGAGGACATCCTTTATGCGCAGGCGTCATGAGCACGTGATGTTTCTGGGTGATGGCAACTGGTCAATAAACCCACATATGCTACCTGAAGGCATCAATGTTGCCGGATTCGAGCCCTCGTTATGTAATGAACGAGAAGAAAGGAAACCGAGGGGCCCGATATTTATTATCATATCATAAGAAGCCAACTAACTATGACACCAAGGACAACATAGGGGAAATTACTTGTACTCACTAATTGAATTGAAGAAATGACAAATTAAGGGAGATGAAAACGGATGAAAAAACAACTGTCCGCAGGTGGGGAACGAACCCACGTCTTTGCATTACGCGTGCGATGCTCTCACCATTGAGCTACCGCGGAGCCGTTTTCCCGTCCACTTTCTGGGGTATTTATGTTTTACAACTAGAATTAACCCTGGGAGTGTTAGCCAGCGCCATTTCTTTAATTCAATTAGTAAGTAATTTCCCCTGTGATGTCCTTGGTGTCATTGTTTGTTGGCTTCTTATGACATGAATTACGAAATTGCTTAAGCCCTTGTCAGCTTTATTAGACAAGTGATTCAATTCAATTGAATCTAATAGTGCATTTCAAGTGACTGACGTGTTATTCGTTTTAACTAAGAATTATGGATTTGCCGTAACTTGGCAAGCATTAAACCACAATATTCTTTTTTTTATTTCACCTAAACTGCGGGTGTCATAGACTGCCAGGGAATTTTCATGAAGACAGCCAGGGCCAGCTGGGAAAAAGATCAGGGAATTTTAAAATGTCAACATAGGTATACTCTCTTGTTATTTGCCATACAAGGTTTCCAGAGAATCTCGGTCTTAAACATATTTTTGAAGCAGTTCACCTCACAAAAAAAAAGAAATCAGACAAATTCAAACATACTGACAGAGTATTTCTTACTTAATCTTTTTGCGTTCAGTAAATCCTGAACCTCGAAACAGTAGAAAAGGTGCTCACGTTTGAGAGCACCTCAAATAATTTACTGTGATCGTATTCATTCGAACTGTAGTTTGCTTTGTTTCCTAGGAGGTGCATATGTGTCGTGCCATGACACAGAAAGTGCTCATGGGGTATTTCTGGTGCTCATGTGGTATACATAACTTGCAACCGTGTCAGGACGCCCAACATATCTTACTATCTATAAGAAACTAAGAGACCATATCAATACGATCAATTCATCTACCTTCTATGGAAGTTATGGCCAATGATGTATTCATTTAAGAGTGTGAGAAATACATTTAGTGGTGTATTAAGGAAAATAAATTACAATGTTTGGCATGATACTGTCAATACTCCAGTCACTCTTCTGAGCATATTATTCTGCGCGGGCATTTTAATTACTAGCCAAAAAATGTACAGACATTCACACTGGGCAACCTTGTTTCAGCAATTAATACAGAGATCATTTGGGATAAGTACATTAATGTGTCATATATGAACTTGTCATAAAAGGGAACATACTGTTGCTGGCACCAGTAGCAATTGTGACTGTTTAATTGTTCATCATACCATAAACTGAAACATTGTATAATGGTACTGATTTGTATTGGCAATCACCCATTCGTCATAGTTAAACCGCATTAAGTACTGACTTAACTGGTTTGATCAAATATATTAAGCTGCTTAATGAACATACAAAGAATACGCAATTGTTATTTTTGCCTCACATTGTTGCATCTACCTATTTGCAGCATACACCTGCAGCACCTTTGGAACAAATGACACCAAGGTCAAGGCCAGCCTGGTGACCATGCTTGCCAAGGGGAAGTAGTCTGTAAATATGTAAATAGTGTCTTTCGATCATAGCATAAGACATGCATTTTAATATAATAATCATATTATATCGTGTAATAAAAACAGTAAATTCAATATCCGTGCACTTGTTTTCTTTTTCGTACGGTATCATTCCGCACTAGTGGTATTGCTTCAAAATTTTCTGTTTATGTAACATGTGAGAGTGTAGCTGGTTCAGAAGCACTATTAATCTATTAACATTAAATCATAAGTGCAGATGAGAAGCAAGAAGTACACATGCATAATATACATCCAAAATTTGTTTGCCGCCATATGTAAACAAAAATTTAAACTAACGTGTACATATCAGATAGCTAGCAGGTTTCATTCAAGCGGATGCATTGCATGTAACTGTAATATTTCTTAAATGTGCATGTGCACAAATGCTCATGCAGCTTTACATAAAGATTCACGGCTACATGCATTTTATAATTTTCGACTGCTTCCATCCGCACGTATGCTTTTCTATGTACAGTACCCTATGTATGTTCCCATATGCATACTGAGCGCAATAATTTTTTATAGGCATTTACAACAGACTGCTTATTAACAACCCCCAGCACCGAGTGTTTATAATAAGCAGAATAAATAAAACTACCAAAATATAGTTGGCATAATGTGGTCTATATAGCTAGTGTATAGAGTGTCCCAGCTATTTAGCCAAGCTGGTCAATGAAAATAAAGCTAAAAAAAAACGGTGCAAGATATACTATTATAAAAAGACCTACAGGTCAGACCTCTGAAGGCCAAAACCATATGTCTTAAAATCTGATCTTATTGCACCGTGTTTTCAAAGATGACTTTTCGTTGAATAGCTCCGCTAAATTTAGGTTAGAAAACTCTGTATCGACAATAGTCCACAAGAATTGTAAGGCTGAAGTCTATAGTTTAGCTACAGACTGATCTACAGGAACCGTCTATAGACAGCCTGTAGACCACAATCTACAAATGTGTTAGACCATAAGTTCATAGACAGACTATATAGGCTATAGGAATTGTTTATAGAAAATATGTAGACCACAATCTACAAATGTGTAAGGCCATAAGTCCGTAGACTATAGACGGGTTTATAAGACTGGTCTATAGATAGTCTATAGACATTTGCGTATGGACATTTCATAGACTTCTGTCTACAAAACAAGAACTCTATGCACTTTTGTCTATAGACATTCTGCAGACATTTTCTACAAAAGTGAATTTTCATTATTCTATAGACCGTCTATAGTCAGTCTATAGACGCAGACATTTTGTAGATTAGTCTGCAAAAAGTGTAAGGCCATAAGTCCTTAGACTGTCCATAGACTAGTCTAAAGAAACTTCTATAGAAAATCTGTAGACTTCATAGACACATGTCTATCTATTTTATATAGACTTTCTACAAAAATTCTTGGAAGGGGTCGCACAACCGGGTTTAGCGATGTTATTACATAGCCAGTTAATGCATTCTCGTTCTGCAATGTATATTCCCTGCCATCACACCTATATTGTGTCTTATGGGTCGCGTAGCTTTAGACTGGCACAGCTTTTTTTCGGGGCTGTAATAGACTTCTGATATGGGAGTGATGGAGGCGGCATGGTTTCTTCTGGGTGTGCGCTCTTGCAACACGTGGTTCACTGTATGTGTTCAAACATTGGGGGGGTTCACGTCCCAAAGTAATACAGTGGTCTACGATGGACGATGCAGCCTCTGGATTAATTGCGACCACCTGGGGTTCTTTAACACGCACCGATAGCACGGCATACGAGCACGTTTGAATGGCGCCCCATCGGAATGCGGCCAGTAATCGAAACCTCAACCTTGTATTCAGCAGCAGCTCAGGTGTGAAGAACGAAGCTAGTTTGTACGAGGTCATGTATAGACTGAGCTATGGGTATTACGTAAAGACACAAGAAAGGGAGCACACACGTATAGAACGAGCGATCGTTGTATACACTGATATATACACTGCGTTCGTTCTATACTTGTGCGCTCCTTCGCCTTCGGGCGTTTCTTTTCGTAATACCCATAGCGCAGTTTACATGTGGTCAGCAGCGCAACAACCATAGCCACTCAGTCACCATGGAGGATTGAATGCGGTCGCACGACAGGCAGTCGTACTAACTCACAGGCTATTGTTACGGTGAAACACAGTGTGATCAACATAAATCGTGCATAATCCTCGCTTTGTCGGCGTCGCACCTCGAGGCGGCTTTCCACCTCGAAGGCGAAATAGCCTTGGCATATTCCACGAAAAACGCGTAGCGGAAGGCTCGATAAAATGTAGCTATGGAACGGCTCGATAAATACGACCTGGCTCAAGAAAACTTGAGCAAGAAGGCTAATAACTGTTTCTATGAGGGGAAAAATTGCCAAGTTGTGTATACCATGTGCAGGAGGTCCCAATTCAGTCTCCGACTCCGGGACCTCCTATTGTACATTACATGTTGTAGTAACTTCGCATGTAGTAACAAAATTTGTTTCTGATTCTGAACGAGTAGAAATCTACATACAGCGAAGCTTTGTGTGAGTGCATAAAGAGTCGAAACATGACTTTGTGTTTAATGAATGTCCGCACAGTGACACCGAAAGCTTTAGTCAGGCATTGCAGAGGCTAATTCAATTGTAAACAAAACACACGTACAATAGATCGCGAAGCGTCCTGGTGTTTTTCTGATTATTTTTTTTTCTTTCTCCGCAAGGTCACCGCCGGCGTTGCCACGATGATGATGACGATGATGATGATGATGATTTAATGCCCTCCCCTTTGAAACGGGGTGGTGACAAATAGTCACCTAGCCTGCATGATTTAATCAGGTATGCTATAGATGTTTTTTATGTAGCATTTTTGTATACATTTCATTATTCTTTTTTCCCCCTCAATATATACCTTGTACATCTATCTATGACTAAGAGATCAAATCAGGTCGTATCCATCTTTCCCCTGCTTTTTTTCCACCAGTACTCTAATCGTCTCTTGCTGATCTCTACGGCTGATCTGTTGATGTTTCCTTTCACTTTAAACCCAAGCGCTTCTGGAAGGGGTACGTTACCTACTGTTCTCACTGGGTGAATCCCTTCCCATTCCATTAGAATGGGTTGAGTGGTCTCCGGATCTTTACTGCAGCATACACATGCCCCATCTAGTTCCTAATATTTGCTCCGGTATGTTTTGGTTCTTAGGCAACCGGTTCGAGCCTCAAATAGCAAGGCACTGCCCTTTGTGTTGTCGCACAGATTACCCGTTCTAATTTCTCTCTCCTCATTCTTGTGAATATTCATTGTGCTTTTTGTTTCCATTCTTTGCGTCCAATTCACTGTCTCTATTTCTCTCACTTTCTTTCTGATGACTCCTGGTTGTCTATTTACAGTTTGAATTATCCTGTACTTGGTTGCCAACTTTCTTGACCTCTTCCTCCATTCTGTGTCCGCGCTCGCTCCGCGCATGCGGCGTCTGGTGGTGGTGCAAGGAACTCAGCGGCGGTGATGTCGCGCGCGTCCTCCGCTGTGATTAGTTGGCCTATTCGACGAGAGAACAGCCATGCAGCACCCGCGGTCACGAAAAACCTGGAGTGCTTCGAAAAGAAAAGCTTCACTTTTTTTTTTGAAAATTAAATAAGTAAGAATTGTGCGGTAACCATCGACGATGATTTTGAATGTAAACGAATAGCCCGCACGAGCGAACTAGCGAGTGAGATAAGGGACGTTTTTTCCTTGCTGAGTCCGAGACCGACCAACCACGAAAATTGGCTAAAGAGGCAAAGCAAGCTATTCGATGTAATAAATAAACTTCCTCTTGCAACGTCGAGAAATAATGCTCCGCAGCTTTTCGCTGCTGAGACGCTGGTAGTTGATGTACTCTTATACCCCTGTCAGACGGGCATCCGCAAACTCTTTTAAACTCCGTCGTCTTTATCTTGAGGGAGATGCATGCAATGTCACACGGTCGCCCTTCCACTAAAGGAGTTTAACGGAGCTTTTGGTCAAGGGAGATCGGCGATCTCCCTCAGCGGCTGAAGGGAGTACTCTCGTGCCCATGCTTGCTGTTGTAAAGCTGATAATTTTATTATGGTTTGCATTAACAATAATGTCGAGTGTTTTTCAAAACAGTTCTGTTGAAATAAATGCACGTTCAAGTACAATTCAGCAACATTTATGCTTGCTGCTGGACTATACTGTCGACCTGTAGGCTATAGGCCTACACTTCGTCTTCCGCTTCGTCACTCATGACTGACACGTACGGCACAGTGCACAAAATAAAAGGAAAGCTCACGAGATCACAGTGCACGAAATGTTGAGTATTGTTCGGGTAAAACAACGCAGAGCCGCGCAGAGCCTACTCGCTACGCCGCAAAGGAACACAGAGAAGCACAGGGTGGCTAGCGTCGCTGTCAGCACTTGCTGTGTTTAGCGAGCGCACTTTGATTTTTAGCGAGGTGTATGTTTTCGCATCAAATATAATGAATAGTATTTTTTATGGAAGGAGCGTTAATTATAATAGGTACGAGCGTAATTAGAAGTTAATTTTTGTAATTCCACAAAAATCAAACGCCGTTGATAGCGCCTCTGGCGGCTTCTTTTGAAAACTTGTTATTGGCCGTGTGACACGGCCACAACATCCTTCAGGTCGAACTCCCTTAGGAAGTTTCGCGCTCCCTTATCCTAAAGGAGTTTGTGGGTGCCCGTGTGACACGGGTATTACCCGGCTTGCCAAAGCTGCGTGTCTTGGGGTAACTGTTGGAGTGCATTTGTATCGCTAGTGCGTTTTTAAATGTGCTATGAATGGGGCGGGAGGGGGGGGGGAGTTCTTTATGATATGTATTTTATATACAGGGTGTCCCAGCTATCATGCGTCGCGTTTTTAAAGAAGACGGGCCATTATGCGCGAAGATAAACAAGTGCACATTGTTCGCATCCGAGTAGCGTAGCCGCCTGTTCTTGTTTTGTAGATGCCATTCAATTTATTAATTGATTGCAATTAGTCAATTTTTAATTACTGCTGTGAATGCCGTGCTGTCAATGAAGAGTTTACAGGAAATGAAAAAAAAAATTAAAGCTGGCATGTTTTCAGCCAGGTACTTTTTGCCTATTTACAGCTTACGTGAATTTGTTGGAATGTTTACAAGGGTTTCGCAAACGTCCTACTCATACATTATGGTATATTTGAGAACGATGCATAATACATCAGTTTGTCCGCTTAGGTTTATTATTAGGGGCAGTTTACAGAACTCTGATATCATGTTTTATGATTGAGTTACAGAGCTGGGAACTTCATAGTCTCATCAATACTTCTTTTTGGGCGAGTTGGTGCATCTTGAAACTGGGTAACAGCGCAAACAGACGACCATAAGAAGGCAGACACGTACACACAAGCGCTTGTGTGTACGTGTCTCCCTTCTTGTGGTGGTCTGTTTGCGCTGTTACCCAAAGTTTCATAGTCTCGCTTTTTGAAATTTTGCAATATTGACCAATTTTTATGAGTCTAAATAGTAAATATACTTCCTACACTCTGGATTTTGCTCTTACGAACAATTCTGGTGTAGGAACGCTTTGTAATACAGACCCGGATGTTCGACAAGGATCCTAAGTGCTCATGGAAAAAAAAAATTTCGCGGAATATGAAAGTTGGGGTAGGCAGCTCGATAAAACGTGCATGGATGCCCTAGTAATATTTATGAACGGCAAAGTATAGCGCCGACGCCGAACATGCTCGCTGCTCAAAGGCGCTCAGCAAAATAATAAAAAAAAAGCCAGTGCACACAGATCACAGTGGCGAGCATCCCGCAAGGGCGACACGTGTACAAAGAAAGTAAGCTATCGCTTGTATGTGAAGCAGGCTTTACGGTTTTGAACCCAGTCGTTACCTTCAACAACGATGTTCCATTGCAGATCTGGGAAACAGTGACATCACACAGAGGATTTGGCGCTTTGTCATTAGTCGCGCAGAATTATGCGCAATATACCAACGATTGAGGATCGTCCGTGTTGCCTCGAGGATGGCTATAGTTTATGGTAACTGTAAGAGAACTCTTACATCAAACATATCTTCATAATCCTTTGGCAAACTCCCGCAGGCAGAAAGCTTCTTACACCAGAACTTGACTATGTTTGCGAGGATTTGCGAGAATGCATTCGAGAGTAACCCTAAACATAAGATGGATTATCTACTGTGATCGTGGTTATTACGCTGTTTGAGTACTTGTATGGAGAGATCGAAATGGACCGAAATATTTTCCGGGGAGAAAAAAACATACAGTACACGTCAACGCGGTGTCAGAAGTTTGGAGTCGAGAACTGTGTGACTGCGAGCTACCGGATTACTTATTCAGAAAGCGCTGCATGAATGTATACAGCAGCCAATTGCATTTGTTAGATTTAAGCTTCACGGAGGAAACAAGAGTTAAAAAATCACGCAGATCCAGCGCACATGTTGGACATTCGAATCTGTGTGAAACGAAGCTTTGAAGAACCGGTTAAATAAATACCATACAACTGAATGCGAAGCGTACAAAATTGTGTTTATTTTCATCACACGCAACGTGTAATCCCATGCATTGCTTGTTCATGCACCGCACTGGGTAAGAACTTTGTTTTCATGCAATATTTACATCTACGCACTATACACCGTTCTCAAGCTAAACCGAAATGCAAGCAACAAATCGCACCGATCACTGAATCATGGATGCACGCTGTCAGACGTCTGGTCAGCCATGAAACGAGGACGAATGCGACGGTAGTTGTTCGTCGAGAAAGGAATGTTGATGAAAACTGTATGCCCATAAAAGCGCTTCACAATAATCTGACGCCAGGTTATTAATGATATGACGGCCGGTCCTTACTTTCTGGAGGCGTCTTCGGCCGTCCGGATGGCCCAGAGCTGATCTTCTGGGGGACGGGACGAACAAGGGTGAAACGGACACAAGTGCCTACTTTCAATCTGCCTCGGTTGTTATTTTGTGCTAAATAAATGCGCTTCGTGATTGTCGTTTGTCCCAATAATACTATAAATGCATTTTTTAAATCTTTTCTCTATCTTGCATAGCATTGTGTTATAGAGTCTGCAAATGAACGCGCATTTCCATGATAAGCCGAGGGTCTGGTAGTGTGCGCGTGCGAGAAGTGATTTTCGAGACCGAATCGGATGCAAATCGAACAGTGCCAAAAGCGAATCGAATCAAATATCGAATATTTTTTCAATAGTTTCCGAATACTCAACAGCCGTTTTCACAATTAATATAAAACGGTGCACACATCCTAGTTCTCTTCAAGGTAGCAAGTTTCAGTCATTACATAGCATGTTATGAAGAGTTGTCCATTAAAACCACAAATTCAGCATTAGGAATAAACAAGCAGCTTTTTCAGATGCACTGAGCTTTTTAAAGAGTTCGAATAGTCGCTGTGAGTCCAGTAAAGTATGGCTCCCGAAGCGGCGTAGTCTGCTTGACTACATAAGTTATGATATTTTATGTCTAAACTATGCCCATGGGAAGGCAACTTACGCTACTTTCGCTCCAATTTTATTTTTAATTGGGCACAACTGACGTTCGAAAAAAACCTATTCGAAAAATATTGGTATTTAGGAATTGTGGCTATTCGATTGGTAGACCGAATCCAGTAGGACAGTATTCGATTCGTTAATCGAAAGTTTCGATTATTCGCACACCCACATTTTTTTAGTATAGCTTGTGTAGTAGGTCTATACAGCTTTGTCTGCAGGCGCATCTGCTCACAGTTTTTGTATTACAGAATGACACTTATTGTGAGGCACCGTATTGCCTAAGAACAGTGTGTCGATAACGAAACAAAATAAAAAACTGGGGCCAGCTTTTGCAAAAAGTACTTACGCTAAAGTTTTGCGTAAGAGCGAGTGCCAGGAATTCGGAATGTTGGATATCTTTCGAGTGAAGGCATCTGGTTGGTGGCAAACGGCTTGGATGAACAAAAGTTTTTTGTCAATTTGGTCTCCAGAAAAGAGAAAATTATTAAATTTATTTATGACGCGTGCTTATATTGTCCATCATTGTACATGGGTTGATTATAGCGAAATAATAGGAACCTAGGGAACTAATACAAATGACAAAAATAAACATCAAATAAATGTAAACAGTCGAAAAACAGCAGAAACAAAAACAGAGAAAGTGAAACACGTGCTGGAGACATATGCGAGTACTGCAAACGAGAAATCATACGCAATCGGCGCATGACAATAAGTTAAGCTGATTAGAAAATACTTTCAGCGACATTTAAGAAAGTCTGCGGCTAAATTATATCGCTTGGTAGCTTATTTCAATCTTCGATGTATCAGGACACAAGAGTATTAGAAAATAATAATGCGAATAACATTGGGTTAGACGCTAGCATGACCTTAATTTTATAGCATTAGTTGAATTCTTGGGTTTTACGTGCCAAACCAACGATATGATTGTAAGGCACACCGTAGGGAGGGACTCCGGATTAATATTGACCAACTGGGGTTCCTTAACAGGCGCCCAAAATCTAACTACATGAGTGTGTTTTGCATTTCGCCTCCATGAAAAACGCATCAACCGCGGCGGGGATCGAACCCAGGACCTCGAGTCATGCAGCGCAACGCCATAGCGACGAAGCTACAACAGCGGGGTTTTTTTCAGACTTTTTTTTGCATTGTTTCAGCAAACCAAAGGAAGGAATTAGGGCGAAATCGACTGGCGCTTGTTTTATCTCCACATTAATACTTGGAGGCACGATTAAAAGAGTTGCTATATATGCCACAAAATTTCGATGACAGATTAGGTCAAAATAAGGAACCAGAAGGATATTCAAAGCCAGAATGACAAAGTTTAGGCCAATCAAATTCAACAATTTAGACAAATCCATCATTCCCGTACAGGATGAAGCGCTCTCCTGACGACCCGTACAGGTCACTGTATATTACGAAACGACCTTATCATTTCCTTAGTGTGACGCTATGGTACAATAGTCTTCACCTGATTTATTGCGCAGGAAGCTTAGCGTTAGAAGTAGGATAGCAAATAGTAAAAACACAAGTCGACCCTGCGAATTACTCAATGACCCACTCGAGGTCGCGCAAAGAGCTATTAGCAGCATAGTACACTATCCATGGTTTTGTTTAAATTTTGCGATTAAAACTTTTAGAACGAGTGTATAATAACGTCACCGGTACTGATTATTAAATATATCTAAAATCGCCTCAAGTGCTGAGGCGATTTTACTAGCGCCAGTCGATTTCGTCTTAAGTCTTCTTTGCCTCCAATGCAAATTCCAACAGCACCGTTTGGTCAGCCTGATTGACGTACAAGACATCGCAAGTTTCCGTAGTGTAGGGACCTGATGAAGCCCGGCCGCTTATCAACGGGAAATCGAGTGTGTTTCGAGTGTGCTTCGGTTTACCATTCAGCTGTACGCTCCGCTAATCAGGTAACTGTGTAATAATCATGCAGCTGTGTGCTCCGACAGAGCCCCATGTTTCAGCACAAATGAGTGCGCATTATTCCTGTAAAACTGCAAATAAATCCTTTACCGTTCTTTCAAAATCCAAACCTCTAACTCCTTAGCAGCCAGACACTCTCGGCCTGAAGCGACGGACGACGGCGTAGGCCTGCTTATAGCTAATTTCGTGTGGCGCCCCGGTATTGTAGTCCGGCGACCCGTTTTGAGACGTTCCAACGGTGTAGGCAAGCGAACACTTAAGGCCAAACTACACGTACATGTGCCGACGCGCTAAAGCTCGCGCCCACGCGCCTTACGCATGCGCAGATGGTGCAGGACAGATCGCGGGCGTCGAATCGCGGCGCGAGCCCAGATATCTTTTGCAGACAAATATAGGTGCTCTGGCTGCCTCACAAAAATACGAAACGATGTCTACCAAGGCGAAAATAGTGAGCCAAGTGGGCGCGCGCGGGCGCGAGAGATTTCGCGTGCCGGCACGCGTGCATGTAGTTTGGCCTTTAGAGTGACGGCTGACTGCCACCTGAGACTCATGACAGTATACAGCAGAGCAGATGATAGCGTAGCGTATGAGTCACTAAATGCGTCTGCATGTGCCGAGGCGTGACTCACGGTGCACTTGAGCCAGTGGCACATACGCTACATTCGGTGGTCTCTGAATATGGTGCTCACAAATTCCACTTTCCGCCAAAACGTCCCGTTCTATTGCTTAGAAATAAGTGGTAATGACTTGACATAACATAGACAGTAATCAACGACAAACAGCAGAGTAAAACACCAACGAATCACCAAGAGGAACATCACTATGCTTTCGTATATCTCTCGCTCTAGTGTAGCATGAGGAGCTACCCTATTTTTGAACGTCGCTTTGCAGGAGAGACTGAAGCTTCATTGTGTGCAGGAGGTTCTACAAGATAATAATATTCGAATCCTGAACCTTCCTTCATGTCTAGAGTGAGTACACGGGGACGGAAAAAGAGATAAAACTTTATTGGTGTCCTTGATGGGGTCCGGGGGTGGCGGGGGTTGGGAGACTAACGCCCGGTCCCCTCTTTCCTCAGATGGGGGTCAGTCCTTGCTTTTTGGCGGCAACTTCGGTCATCTGGAGGGCCCAGAGCTGCTCTTCTGGGGGACGGGACGAATAAGGGGAAAACGGACACATGTTCCGACTTTCATTCTGCCTCGGTTGTTATGTTGTGCTAAATAAATGTGCTTCGTGATTGTCGTTTGTCCCAATAATACTCTAAATGCAATTGTTTCTCTTTTCTTTAGCTTGTATAGCATTGCGTTATTTGTTTGTTCTGTTTCATTTAAATGCTTCCTATAGGTTCCCTGCTTCCCAAAAACACTTTCAGTACAGTGCATGTTTTGCGTGCATCCAGTTGTAGATGATACTTTTCGCCATGAATAACTTACGATAAGAGCACCCAGAATTAAAATATTTTCAGGAAGACGTCTTCAACCGGCTGGCGCGCCACTTGTAGGACGTTTCCAAGAGACATGACAGGACTCAGTTTTTGAAGCAGGACATTTAAATGACATGACCCATTGCAAGGTCGGGTGGTGCGCGGCGACCGTTTTGCGAGACCGCGTCGGACCGAGCTTACGATTGCACGATTAGTAGCATTAGTCTCGCGAATAGAGGAGGCCTTCACGCTCGAGCATCCTCATGGCCAGTTTGGGGACGAGCTCGCCGACTCCGTTGTCCTCCTTCAGGTAGACCACCAGCAGGAAGATGACCATTGCCATCGCGATCAACGCCACGATGCTTAGGAAGGGCCAGTCCGAGCGGAAGGCGCGTGCCGGGTCGAGATGGGCTGACGATGGCTTGAGAATCGGCCGCACGCGGCAGCACAGCGGGCCTTGGTCCAGGAGCACGCAGTCCCCTGGTCGAGCCGTGGAGAGAAATCCCGTGAACCAGTCGCAGTGGCGTTCAGTCTCTCGCGGCACGCCTGATGATTGACAAAATGAAAAGAAGTAAAAACGAAAAAAAAAGTTCCATTTTTTTTTGTTAATCCGGTATTTTATCCCAGCTCGCGAAGGGAAAAGAACGGAAATGAGGCATGCTGCTGAGGCATTAAAGTGAATTGGAGTGAAGTAAAGGGAATTAAAGTTAGCGCAAGTTAGAGTAAGGTGACTATAGGTGGAATAACGTGGATTAAGGTTGGTTACAAATTAGAGTATGGTGGAATAATGTTGGTATAAATTAGAGCAGGGTGGATTAAGGTGGATTAAGGTACAGTTGTGAAGGATACGTGGCCATGTATGACGTCACGTATCATGGACGTAACCAATTAAATAGAGAAGTCATACTGCTTTCGCATTCAAATCACGTAAGGATACTTAAGTGACTTAATTTAGGGCTCCACGGTATCAGATTTGGTTTGTCAGATGGTCTGTTTTATTTTTCTATAACGCCGACCAAGAGAAGCAACGTGAGCGCACGCATGCATGCGTCAAGCAATGTGCCACAAATGCCAGCAACGGCCCATTTCCTGCCTCTTCTGGATGTTGACGTAAAGGCAGTGCCCCTTTAGTTACTGAGGAGCATTGGCCAAACGCTGGGTGCACTTCACAAATGTACTATATAGAGATGAATGTAAATGTATATAATGATAATAATTATAAATAAATTAAAGGCAAGTAGTTTAAAGGGACGCTGACCGCCGATATTAGGTCAACGTGGAATGGCACTAGAGGTACGCGTCCGCGTACCTCTAGCGCCATTCAAATCGTCCGCCCTCCCGAGAGAGGAGTGGTGACGTCATGGTCTCATAGTGACGTTGTGCCGCCGGTGAGTAAAACACCGCCTGCAGAAGGCGCTACGGCTTTTTTGCGGAAAACGCAGACGCGCGGCCAGAAACAGAGCCAAGACAGAGCCGACGACAGTGCGAAAGTGAAAGGAAAAGCCTGCGCCAAATTGTTAACATGATGGTCGTCGACGCTCGTCGCAATAGACCTTGTTGACGACACTGACAAACGACACATTGGCTCGCGATGCTGGGCTCGATATCAGCGATTTAAGCTCCGATGAGCGTGACATGCTGCTAGGCTCGCGCTGCCAGCGTCGTTCCGTACTACGATGGCGGCCTCGACACTCGCTTTTCCGAGCGCGAAAGCAGAGATGACTCCAACAATGCGACGTCAGGCGACGAAGCTGGTCAACGACTGGACGTGCCGTCGGGCGGACCGTTCGGACATCCCGCGGCATTACATGGACCGTGGCATTCTCTGCTGCTTGCAATTTCAAGCGCGAGTTTAGCGAGCCAGTAACACCTGCGCAGCACTATGCGATAACAGAACTACTGAAACTCGAAAGCGCGCGGTGCAGAGTCGAGCGAAAACGAAACCTTTACACCACCGATGTCGTTATCAAGGGTAACGCCAAAAGTTATTTTGCTCTAAGAATCTAATAGAAGCAGCACTTTCTTCCATTTTATAATCCAACGAAATGATATTTTTAATCCGAGTGGTTGAGTACTAGTGACATAACTTTTTTTGAGGAGTGCCTTCGTCATCGGGTAAGTACCTGAATGTCCCTGGGGAGTCTCTTATCGTGTCCTGCATTTACCTCAATTTCTCGATTACTAAGCTCTGTTCGCAATTATATTGACGGTTTAGACGTTCTAGAGCATTACTCTATCACTTTAGCTTGACTTTTTATTTGCCTTTAGTGTCCCTTTAAAGATATCTTTTTCTTGAACAGTCATGTGGGAATAAACAATAATAAAAATATCAAAAAAAGAAAGCTTTAGCTGATAACAAATGACAAATGAAAATAAGGATGAAATAATAAGATTCAGAAAAGAACTTGTCTGTGACAATGCATATATCCTTGTGCGAGCGTCCCAGCACGGAAGCCTTGAAAGAGAGCAGAACAGGGTAGTCCAATGACACCACAGGCTGTCTCATTGTTATTCGCCAAGTTCTTGTCCTTATGGAGGAGAAACACCGACAGTCCAGTAAGTAGGTATCCATTGATTATAATTCACTGCAAAAGTGGCACAATGGAAAAGTAGGCAAACCAGATTGGTGGTGCATGTATAAATTTAGGGGTGGGACTAGCATCGCAGTGTTGTCAGTGTAGCTTCAACCTTACGGGTGTTTTTACGAAATTTTCTGCTCCAAGGGAACTGCGAGTGCTGGATTTCAGCAGAGGTCGTGAAACCTCGTTTGCCGTCAAATGAGTGCACCTTCGAAGCCTGACAAAGTAATATGAGGTCGTTGGACCTTCAAGGAAAACTTTAGCTATACAACCTCTACCTTCGTTAAAACATATATGTTTGCATCCAGGTACCATGTACAAAGCAGAAACTATACAAATGACGTGGAGCCGGCAGGTATAGTATATGGTGGCTATAGTATAGTTGTTAATATATGGGATTCGCACGGTGCAGTAAGGCAGGGTGTGGGATTCGCAGGCTGTAGTAAGTAAATTTGATAGGCCTATCACACACACACACACACACACACACACACACACACACACACACACACACACACACACACACACACACACACACACCACACACACACACGCACACGCACACGCACACGCACTCACACACACACACACACAAAATGTGTGTTTTGTAACTCCCTTCTTTTTTCTCTTGTATATATATATATATATATATATATATATATATATATATATATATATATATATATATACCCTATTTTAACAGATCTAACGCCGATCACTTGTCATGATATTTTAGTGCCTTGCAGGCGCATGCGTAACTGCAATGTCCCTCGTTCCCTGAATAAATTTTTCCAGCTGATAGACTGCGCTGCGTCTACGCCTTTCTTCTTCGTTTCCAATGCGCTGTTGTAATTCGCCATGAACCAACACGGACTCGCCAAGTTTTCTATTCTCTTCAGTGCAGTAAGAGA
Organism: Dermacentor silvarum; assembly: GCF_013339745.2. Taxonomy (NCBI): domain Eukaryota; kingdom Metazoa; phylum Arthropoda; class Arachnida; order Ixodida; family Ixodidae; genus Dermacentor; species Dermacentor silvarum. The sequence goes on from NC_051154.1 coordinate 433,556,653, forward strand.
AAATCTCAACGATAATGAATCTGTGGCCCCACCTTCCTCCGCGTTGAAGACGCTGACGATGCAGGGGCGCCTCGTCTGCTGCAGCCACTCGTAGTCGTCGGCGATGTAGATCGTCTCACTGGTGTTGTCTTGGGCAGTCACCTCGCTCGGGTCAACCTGGATGTCCGAGGGGACGGTGCACGGCGGACCTCGGGCGGAGCTGACCTCGTGGGCGGACACCATGGCTGCGGCCCACGGTTCCTTGGCTTCTTCGCCCTCTGGCTGCTGTTGCTGTTGCTGTTGCCTATCAGGTCTATGGCTCCTACCCACGATGGGGGATTGGCCAAGAAATGGGTGGATTATTCCAAATTGATATGGAGCATAAATTTCCGAATATGCTACCGCGACCAGAGCGTTGTTGCCGTTTTCTTTTTATCTTTCTCCTTATGCCCACTATGGGGGTTGGTCTAGGATCAAGTGGATAAAACAAAGGGACCAAAGAAGTTAAATTTCGCTTGCACGAAGTTTGAACATGATCTGAAAATAAACACCTGCATGTTCATTCCATGGCATAGGTGCGAAAAAAAAAGAAAAGAAAGAAATTGGGTATTGATAACTGTTTCTTTTAGTGTATGTGGTTCAGCTTGTATTCCCGGACGCAAAATGAGGCGTTCGATGTTGCTTATTGTGTTCAAACTGCAAAGTGACTTTGTAACATCCTGTGTATTCGTTCCGGGAAGCACAGAACCAGTCAACATGTAAATTCCGCTGTTTTTCCGGATTTCCCGATCGTATGGATGGAATTTATTATTATTATTATTATTATTATTATTATTATTATTATTATTATTATTATTATTATTATTATTATTACTTGTGGCCGTGCACAAATCGGTTGCTGGAAGTGCAGTTACTAATTACCGGCCTGTATCTATGCTCTGCGCTGTGTCAAAACTGTTTAAATGTGTATTGCATTCCCTGATTTCTGTTAGTGCTAAGAACATTTGAATACATGAACAGCGTGACTTTGTACCAGGGCGCTCCATTAGTCACATTTACGACCCATGCTTCCAATGCGGTACATAGTAGGGGAAAATGAGACGCTCCTTACTTTGACTTAAGTAGAACATTTGATGTAGTATGCCATGAGCTCCTCATTACAAATATCGCGCAAATGGACATACATTCGTCCATATCTGCCCTGGTATCTAATACCTAAGCAATAGATCGTGCTTTGTTGGCACTAATGCACAGATATCTGTTAGCTATGAGGTCACTAGCGGAGTTCCTCAACGATCTGTTCTTGGCCCTCTTCTCTTCCTACTGTTCACAAATGGCATTTAGTCAGAAATTCGGCACTCTTCATTCCTTCTATATGCTGAAAACTTAAAGCTATTTAAGTCTGCTGACAGTGTGCACCATTCTCGGTGGTGGCGGAAGCATCCGTGGAACTGGTTGGTTCCCCACTACAATGGCGCAACGAACACTGGGAAATAGGGAGAAAAATCGGGCAATATGTGGGGACAAGAATATAAGTAAAAGTTTTTTTATGAATATTAGCTGAAACAATAGAACCAGGAAATATGGAAATTAAGAGATAGCCGTTTGCCTGGCATGCTACTTCAGGTGTCGGTTGAAAGTAATGACATATACACTGGGATCACATCAATGTACAAGTGGCATGGACATCAAAATACATGCACACACACTCAACTTGCTTATAAAGTCTTATTAAGGCCCGCAGTTCTCAAAAAGATTAGAAGCGCTTTCGGTGCACGCAATGCGCGAGCAGTGTGTCTACACGGTCCAAAAATGTCCCGCAGGTTTATGCTAGCGTCAGTGGTACTAATGCAGCGCAGACTTCAGAGATTGTCTTATGAATATTTACTGCAGCCACATTGGAAACTGAGAGTTATCCGTTACATGATATACGTTGAAGTATGTGTTACAGTGCACGCGCTTCCCGTGATAAGCGCAAGTGTGGACCTCGCATGCGCCATTCTCTCCCTTTGTTTTTCCACAGCCCTTTCCCTCTTTTCCTTTAGTGTATATTCGCTACGGAAATAAACGTGGCGGTTCTGCATGGTGACACGGACAACTTCTTGTCAGAAGCGGCGGGACCGCCGTCCATGTAACAGTGGCGACGAGCAACCTAGGAAAGCCGCAGCGGCCCACGGAAGACAGCGACAAGACGCCAGTGCCGAGAAGCAGCAGCTGTGCGACGAAACCATCTACAGCCATGGCACATATGCTACCGGACTTCGACCAAGAAACAGATAAGTGGCACGCTTATCTGGTAAAGGTTGAGGCGTATTTTGAAGCAAGCGAAGTCACCGATGACGCCAAAAAGAGAGTTTTGTTGGTCACGGCGCTCGGGTCTAAGACGATAGAAGTCTTGTGTGGAAGAGTAGCACCGCGTCAGCCGAACTCGCTCTGCTACAACGAAGTTGTATTTATGTTAAGTGAGTTTTATGACCCAACGCGTAATGAGATCTCGGAGAGCTTCAAGTTTTTCCATCGCAATCAACAAGAAGGGGAGTCGGTGCAGACATTCATTGTCGAGATAAGGAAGATTGCCCAGAACTGCAATTTTTCGTCGACGTTAGACAGGATGCTGAGGGATCGTTTTGTATGCGGTGTCCGTTCGAAAAATTTGCAGAAGCAGCTATTGGCGATAAAGGACTTAACACTCAAAGAAGCAGAAGCCCTTGCCTTGGCTGCGGAAACCGCAGAACATGGTTCGGAGCAGATAGAGAAGCAGAGTGATGCTTTGAATGTCCCGAAGGTTAGTGAACGGCATGCGCCAACGACCACAAGGAACGAGCAAAGAGCGATCCTCAACAATGCAAGTGCTGCGGCCAACATGGTCACAAAGCTTCGACATATGCTTTCAAAAAAAAAAAAAAAAACGCCGATGCTTCAAATGTCGGTGGAAGTGGATTGCACGCTGACGGTATTGGATTGTGAAGGCCCCAGCCTGTGCGGCCGGGACTTATTCCAGAAGCTTGCAGCAGATGGGGCCCCGGTTCTGCACGTGATGACGCTACCAAGCGGGATAAGCCAGCGGGAACCGGCAGAAGCCGGTGCCATAATGGAAAAGTATGCCGACGTGTTCACGGAAGGCCTGGGACTCTTCAAGGGACCGCCGGCTAGGCTGTACGTCAAGGATACAGCAACACCAAGATTTTGCAAGGCAAGAAAGATTCCCTTTGCGCTAGTAGATAAGATTTCTGCTCAGCTGGATAGACTAGTGGACACTGGCGTAATATCGCCAGTCCATTATGCGGAATGGACTACACCGATAGTACCGGTACTGAAAAGTGACGGCGCGGTGCGCATTTGTGGAGACTTTAAAGTGACATTAAACCTTGTGTGTGAATTGGAAAAGTACCCTCTACCGGGGTCATAGACGACATCTTCGCAAATTTGCGTGGGGGACAGCAATTCAGTATTCTGGATTTGCGAGACGTCTACAACCAGATTGCCCTGGAAGAAAGCTCGCGGAAGCTGGCCGTCATAAACACACATAAAGGGTTGTTTTGTTACAATCGGTTGACGTTTGGAATCGCGTCAGCACCGGCGATATTCAAGAGAACCATCGAGTCAATATTACGAGAAATACCGGGGGTACAAGCATACCTAGACGACGTCTTGATAGCAGAGACTGCTGATAAGCCAAACGCAAATCTGCGAGCGGTGTTGCAGAGATTTAAAGAACACGGCATTAAATTGCTCGCTGATAAGTGCCGGATAAACGAGGCCGCAGTGACGTATCTAGGCCACCGAATCGACGCAGCGGGATTGCACCCAACGTAGAAGAACGCCGAGGCTATCGGGCTTGCCCCAGCCCCTCGGAATGCTTCCGAGTTAAGATCGTTTCTGGGTATGTAGACATTTTAGAACAAATTTTTACCGAACCTTTCTACACTACTGGCCCCTTTGTACCGACTTCTAGAAAAAGCAACCAGATGGTCGTGGAGTGCGGTAGAGGAAGACGCATTTGGGAAGGCTAAAGAAGCTTTGTGTGCCGCGCCAGTACTGACCCACTTCAATCCAATGAAAGAGCTATTCTTGGAATGCGATGCATCACCCTACGGAGTAGGAGCCGCGCTTGGTCATCGAATTGATGGGCAGCATCGACCAGTAGGATTTCGGTCGTGAACGCTGACCAGTGCAGAGAAAAATTACTCCCAGATTGAGCGAGAGGCGTTGGCTCTTGTTTACGGCATCACGCGGTTCCGCGACTATCTACTTGGCAGAGACTTCACTCTAATTACAGACCATCAGCCGTTGCTGGGTCTTCTAAGAGAGGACCGGCAAACACCTACCATAGCCGCAGATCGTATACAGAGATGGGCTATAACGCTGGGCGCGTACAAATACCGGCTGCAGCATAGACCGGGTAAGATGTTGCGCAACGCTGATGCATTAAGCCGTTTACCTATATCCGTGCAGCATGGAGCGGAGCCGGAGGACATCACGCCCATCGTTCTGGCCTTGGACCAACAGGACATTTCAACACTGCCTACGAGGGAGTTGCAAGCCATCACAGCGACAGATGACGTCATTGCTCTAGCATGCAAGTACACGCGCAATGGTTGGCCACATAGCATTAAAGGGGACGGTGAGCTCGCAGAATATTACAAGAAATGGTCCGAGCAGTCAGTGGAGAACGATTTATTGTACTGGGGCCATCGCGTGGTCATACCTACCGCAGCCCGCAAGAAGTTGCTTATGTTACTGCATGACTCCCATCAGGGAGTGTCGTCTATGAAGGCGAGAGCAAGGTCGATCTTTTGGTGGCCCGGTTTGGACCATGACATCCAGCGCGTCGCCACCACCTGTAACAACTGTGTTCAAGCACTACCCATGCCAACGGCACAAACTCCCGTGAACTGGCCGGAGACAGGTGAAAGGTGGTCGCGACTACACATAGACTATGCTGGGCCACTGCACGGCAAGATGATTTTAATTGTGGTGGACTCGCACAGTAAATGGATTGATGCTGTTCCTGTAGCGCATGCTAATTCCCGCAGCACCGTCGAAGTTCTAAGAACAATGTTTTCCCAGTTCGGTATGCCACGCACAGTGGTGTCGGATAATGGAACGCCTTTCCATCAGTTCACACAACTGAACGGCATCGTACATATTAGAACGGCCCCACATCACCCACAGAGCAATGGGCTGGCTGAGCGCTCTGTGCGGACGGTCAAGGACGGGTTAAAGAAGATCGGAAGCGCCAAACTAGCGACTTCTCTAGCCCGCGTTTTGTGCAACTATAGAAATACTCCACAACAATCCGGAATATCCCCTTCCGAGAGGCTTTGGGGCTACCGTTTACGCACGAGACTGGATTTGACTTTTCCATCCAGGAACCACCACATCGTCTCAGGCGAATCTACTGAAGACGCCGGCTGGAACTTCACTCCGGTGGAATACGTCTACGTGCGGAACTATGGCACCGGGGACAAGTGGACGCCCGGAAGGGCGAAGGCCAAGAGCGGTGCTCGCATGTTGGAAGTGGAGACCGACACTGGACTGGTCAGTCGCCATCTGGATCAAGTACGGAAGTGCAGCAAGGATGTTTTCTCGAATGGCGATGATACCAGAGGACCAGCGCTACCAGACAACACGGTGAAAACGGAAGATGCAGAGGACTCGTCTACAGAGCCACCCGTACTACGACCGTCTACAAGAACACTAAAACTGGTTGACCGTTATGGTTACTAAGACGGAAGAAGTGTTACAGTGCACGCGCTTCCCGTGATAAGCGCAAGTGTGGACCACGCATGCGCCATTCTCTCCCTTTTTTTCCCCTGCCCTTTCCCTCTTTTCTTTTAGTCTATATTCGCTACGGAAATAAACGTGGCAGTTCTGCATGGTGACACGGACCACTTCTTGTCAGAGGCGGAGTGACCGCCGCCCATGTAACAGTATGATAACCAACAGTATTACTGTAAAGAAATGTGAGAATATGAAGTAGTAGAAAATTTAGACAAAAAGTGCTCCATGCTTCGTTAAGGAAATTGAAGATTGCATCACAATGATTGTGGTGGCTGAAAGGCAGGGCCGCATTTATAACGGGGTCTCATACCGAGATCGAACCCGAACTGAAACCTGTACCCAAACCACACTTTAGGGCTGAACAGGACCCAAACCAGAACCGATATTGTTGGAACGTGCCTGAACTTGAACCAAACCTGAACTTCCAAAAATAATAGCAGCTACCGGTTCGGCACGAAACACTTCAAGCACACAAGGTGACAACGGGTGCTTTGACTTCATCACCGGTGTCATCTACGATGTAGATGCCGCGATTCTCAGCTCCGACTTGGAAGTTCTTGTTGAACAAGCCAGTGAAGCTGATGTCATCGCGAGCGTTACCCACCCGGGCAACTCACGCTGTTTGAAGATAGTGTTCAAGGGAGACTCTCTACCTTCTATGTAAAGGTGGGCCATTTTCCTCATCCTGTGCGACCTTTCGTACCGAAACCACTGCAATGTCTCAAATGCCTGAAGCTGGGTCACTTGAGAAACGTATGCAAGAATGCAGCAGTGTGTTCTCGCGGCGCTGGAACGCACTCCGCGGATGATTGCAGGGCCACTGTTTTTAAATGCTCGAATTGTCATGGATCCCATGAACCTTCGTCAAAGGATTGCCCAAACATTAAAAAGGAGCTGGCTGTACCAAAACAAATGGCGAGAGATCATTCGGCTCACTGAGGGGCTGCCAAAACCATCAGAAAGCGGTGATATCGTCGCCGACGTTCGTTAAAGAAAGTCAGCGCCTCTACCGCGTCCGTCGCATAACCTCAGGCTCCACCTCCCTTGCCGCCCAGACCGGTCACGGCTGATAGGAACCAGAATGCTGGAAAAGGCGAGACTGCGGCTCATGCAGCTTGGCCTAGGTTGTCAACGCCACAGCCACCTGCAAGTTCTAGGTGCACATCGGGAAACAAATTTTGAACCTCCAATCGATAAACTGCCTGAATAGGACAAACAAGTGATCGCAATGCTTCGATCAATGATGAACGCCATTCGCGTGCTCCTCAGCAAGCTGAAAACGCCGTCAGCTCAAAGTGCACTATAGGTACTGGATGTTTTAAATCCAGTACTTGCAAGCCTTGTGTAGACACCATGGTTCGTCCAATACTGTCATTTTGCACTGAGGTCAGACAGGCTTCGATTTTACAGCGGAATGCCAGAGGCTTGAGGTCCCGCATCTCATCCTTTCATGAATATATTTTCACAAATCGTATTCCCATAATTGTTATTTGTGAACCCAACGTACTCCCATCAAACTGTCATGGTACGAACCATTTCTGTCGTCGACGTGCGAGGACCGCAGCAAGATTGCCGTTTACATCCACACGGATTTTACGTATGCCCACCGTATACAGTACGACCACATGATGACAATCAGTATGTCTGCCTACGTGTAAGAAAGAAACGAGTGTCATTCACGCTCAGTGGGGTCTAATTATCGCCGTCAGGCCGATTTGAATGCGATAGACTGCGAGACATATTGTTACAGACCAGTAACAGTTGGATATAACGGACGATTTCACCGCACATCACTTACTATGGGGTAGCTCGGCAATCAATTCCAGAGGCAGGAATCTGGTGTCATTCGCCTCTGATCACAACCTTTGTGTGATGAATGGTGGTAGTCCTACATACCTGCGGGGCCACAAGTATAGCAGTTGCCTGGATTTGATTTTGGTATCACGATGCTTCAGTTCGCAAGTACAGTGGTTTTCTGACATGGAAACGCATGGAAGTGACCACATTGCCTGCTTACTTGAAGATCAGGGGGCTAAACAATTCCTCCTCGTCGAATGCCGTACAACGTATCGACTGGACTAAATTTAAGCTACACATGGAAAATGCATGCAGAGAAGACCTTGGGCATAGCCTGGAGGATACCATCACAGAGGAAATGAGAGAAGCTTCATGCCTCCTAACGTTGACAGCGAACCGTTCCCAATTTGACATAGAACCGGAGAGGCTAACTGCACTTCGACGACGAGTTGAAAGGAGATACAGGCGCACGAATACAGTTTGTGACCTGAAAATCGCTCAGCAATGGAAAGTAAGTCGGCTTGTACCGCTACTTAAACCAGGAAAGTCGCCTTTAGACCTCATATCATATCGCCCTATTGCCCTGGTAAGTTGCATAAGGAAAGTAATGGAATAGATGATCCTTACACGCCAAGAATGGTACCTTAAACGCCACAATATATACCCTGACTCCATGACAGGCTTTCGGCGAGGCCGGACCTCAATCGACAATGTTATTGATCTGACAACGTACATAAGCAACAAAAAGGCTTCAAGCGCATATCAGTGGCGCTCTTTCTTGATGTGAAAGGGGCGTACACTAATATCACACATGAAGCGATCCTCGAGTCATTGGAGGCTGTTGGAACTGGTGGCCGTGTATTTCAGTGGATCCGAGACTATTTGACCAGAAGGTCCTTCTTTGTGCCGACCGAAAATGGCCCCACTGCCAACTATTATACATATATGGCAGCGTCACACAGGGCGGGGTATTGAGCCCTATTATCTTTAACCGAGCTATGATTGGTGATATTTGTCTTTGGTCTTCTGCGGTGACTCGTCTTCAAGTGCGCGCAAGAATGCAGCGGGCAGCCACCCTAAAGCAAGGCCTTAATATTTCCATCGAAAAATGCGCGCTCGTCGCGTTTACACACAAACCCATGACACCGTACCCTGTTTCTCTCAATGGGCAGGCTATTATATACCAGGAGTCTCACCGCTTCTTAGGTGTGATTATTGACAGGGACGTTTCATGGAGCCCCAACTGCATATACCTGAAGCGGAGACTAATTTCGGTTGTACATATAATGAAGTTCCTGTGCGGAAAAACCTGGGGCATGTCGGTACGGTCCATGCTGCAGCTGTACGGAACACTGTTTCTGGGCTTTTTACGGTACAGCTTGCCGGTTTTGTCGAACACATGCAAAACAGGTATTCGTACCATCCAAAGTTTGCAAGGCCAGGCTCTACGGACATGTCTAGGACTACCACGATGTGCCTCGACTCGTGCAAAAATCATGATTGCTAGAGACTACTTGGCTTGAACATACATCAAGGTTGCCAACCTCAGAGCACACATTCGACACCTGTGTCGCGTACCCAGTCACTACATTGCTGCTTTGCCGGCGCAAAGACCTCAAGCCACGTTTTACAAACTTGTTGCGACACATCAAGGCTGGCTTCCATTGGGCTTTATACCAGCAGCAAGACCACTGTTACCCCTGTGGTGCCTACGACAGCCACAAGTACACCTCACGATTCCGGGAATTACGAAGAAGATCCGTCATTCGACAGTGGCTCTACGACAGTTGACAGTGTCATTACTGAACGATGCATATGAACAAAGAGCACAGATTTACACCGATGGATATGTCTCAGCCACCACCTCCAGAGGCGCTTTTATCATCCCGGCCTTAAAAGTCACAAGGAAGTTCAAAGTGTTCCACATACCGACCTCTACGGCAACAGAACTGGCCGCCCTACGTGCTGCTGTTAATTACATCGTAGAAGCACCACTTCGAAAGTGGGTCAGTTTTTGTGACTACAAGGCAGCCCTTCAGAGTCTGCAGTCAGCATTACGACGCAAGACCCATGAACTGGTGTTTGAGACCAGAGAGGTTCTCCATCAAGCCCTCATGAATGGACATGACATCTCTCAATGGCTGCCGGGGCACTGTGGCATCGTCAGTAATGACCTTGCTGATGTTGCCACCCGGTGAGCCCATTAGGAAACCCTGACAGTTCCTATACCCTTATCAAGGACAGAGGCTGCGAGGGGTCTTCGTTTACTCGCTCCAACTAAGACTGCAACTTCATGGAGCACCTCGATTTTCTCGAACTGTCGTCTCCACCTGCTGGATCCTACACTGAAGCTGCAGATTCCATCGAACTTCCCCCACCGTGATGCAACTTTACTTTGCCGCCTCTGGTTACGTGGCTTTTACGAAAGCGTACTGATTCCTTATGGGCATGTCCGACACACCAATCTGTGACTCATGCAACTGTGAGGAGACGATCGAACACGTGTTGTGTTTTTGTCATCTTTATGACATCAAACGCGACATTCTTCGGAGTGTGGTAAACCGATTAGATAGCAGACCGTTTTCAGAGATAAACATTCTTGGACCATGGCCCCACGCGTAGCAGGCTCACAAAGCGACGCGGGCATTGTTACAGTTCATGAAGGCGACTGGCCTCAGTGACCAATTGTGAAGTGTTGGACAACAGCACGTGTTCATACTGAGAGTACTTTCTTCCCTCTCTCTCCTTTATGTCTTTTGATCCCTTTAAACTTCTTCGCCCTTGTAGGGTAGCAAACCGGACGTGCGTCTGGTTAACCTTCTTGCCTTTCCTTGCTCCTTATTCCTCCTCCTCCGCCTCAGTAGTTTGCATTATTTGTTGAATAACTACTTCTTCAATCGGTGCACCCTGTTAGCAGATCGTTCGGACTCACGACATGCGTTGTGTGCGAGAATGGGGATAGAATGTGCTAGTAACTACGGCTTCGTCGGGAGAGGCGTTTGCACACCTGTAGTCGGCCATGCCAGTTGTGTTGTGCGGCCGAGAAGTTGTTGCAGGGGCTACGCGGAATCAACGTCTTCGCTGACGCTCCCAATCTCGCCGTTAGGTCAACGTGTTACTGAAGCTAGATAAACCCGGAGAGCGGAAAAGACGATGCCCCCGAAGAGGAATATCAACGACTTCAGCTACATGAATTATTGTAAACATAACACCGCCGTCGCTAATGAATGCCATCGCCTTCTGTGTGAGTGGTAACCGCGGCTGAAAACAGCACGCGAAATGTGCTTATGTTACGTACCATGGTTCAACGCATGTTCGGTGCTTAGCCAAGCAGAGTAAAACACTCTTAGAGTTGTAGAAATTATTCCTGGGGCACAATGTGCGTGCTTTTGACTTCTGAGTCCGCCCTTATTTAGCACAAGACTACGCGCAACGTGCAGATGCGCATGAAAGGGGCACGTGTAGTTCCGCACAAACCGTCCATGTTCATCGTTAAGAAGCATCAATGTCCTCACTTGCTACTAATAAAAGCAGAAAACTGAGCCAAGTGTGAAATGCTGGCTTCGTTGTTCGCTACAAACTAGACGTTTGAAGTTGTATTTATGTAATACAATCTGAATTCGCGCTGCCTTCGACACAATAGATCACATGCCGCCATTCCCTCACCACCAGTCGTGTAGTAAAAACTTGAAGCAAAACGAAAATTACCCGACTCAGCTGCTGTCAAAGTAACGAGTGTAGAAGCCACGAAGAGCTTATGCTGACACAAGGATTCTCGTTAATTACGTTTCTTTAATATGTACATGAAAATCCCCCCCCCCCCCCCCCCCCAATCTGTGTAATTCGTTCGTAGATTTTTGCCTCCTTTTGATGAAACGTGCATACGCCATGCGGACTACTCGATAGTACTATGCAGCATATCGCCGCGGGGTAGGATAAATTGACTATGCCTATTCGGCTTTCGAACCGGTTCAGTGTTGCGAACCGGTTCGCAAACCGTCGTAAGTTTTTATTTCTCCCACATCGAACCGAACTGGACGAAATCAGAGCGCGTGGAACCCGAACCTGTACGGAACCGGTATCTTTTTTTTTTTTTTTGGTTTGACTCCCTGATTATGTCCCTGACCTGACTTCGGGTCTCAGGAGGCTTTTTATATTTTGTAAGTGCTGTCCGCCATTGGCCATCGCAGGAGTGGTTTTCTCAATATTACAGGGATCGCTATCATTACTGGCGGGCACTCGAACGCTCCTTAATGAGAAAACGCTCTAACGAGAGAGCGGGTTTGTGAATACGGGCTCAGATCAGTGGCACCAAACAAAAGTGTACTACACTAAGAGCGAGGCATGTTTTATTCTAACAAATAGTATAGCATGCATCCAACACACTGACATTTTGTAATACATTCTCGCACGCAGTGGCACAAAGCATCCAATAGGGTAACCTCGAGCGAGGGAAGGCAAGAGGAATTAGTGGCCGGACATGCCCCTTCTTTCCGAGCAAAGCAGAGTCATTACTGACAGAAGCAGAATACATGCAAACGGAACAGACTACAGAAAAATGGGCAATAGCAAAACATGTAGGTGATATATTAAAGAAAAAAAAAATATTGGGCTTTACGGTGCCAAACTACGATACGATTATGAGGCGCGCCTTAGTGGGGATTAGGGACCTGGATTTGACCACCTGGGATTCCTTAATGTGCATCCTAAATCCAAGTCACGAGCGTTTTGGCATTTCTCCCCCATCGAAACGCGGCCGCCGCTGCCGGGATCGGACCCACGACCTCGAGCTCAACAGCGCAACGGCATATTCACTAAGCTACCGCAGCGGGTCAAAAGAAAAAAAAAACAGAGAACACACTGTAAAATTTATTCGTGGCTGTATCGTAGCAGTAGAAAGAGTCCAATTGTTGCGCACGATCCCGCCTGCATCATTCGAATGAAAGCATAATGGGAGGATACTGACTGAGTCCCCCGCTCGCACTGGCTCCAATACTCACTTGGATGGTCCCTGCTATATTCAAGGTGTAAGCTAAAAAGGGCAAACTGCCGGATTAATTCAATCTCCTCGGACTCATCGTAAAGGTTCAATGAGGCGAACTAGTAGACGCTGCAGGCGTTTTTCTCCCTTGCGGTAAAGCATCGGCAAGCGAAAAACGAAGAAATCCTGTGCCTCAATCACAGGCGGAGCTCGGAATTAAATTCGTTGGCGTAGCGAAAAAGAACAGAAAGAAAATAAACAAGGAACAGTACTTGTAATGAAGTAAGACAACAGCGAGAATTTCAGAAGAATGTGAGCAGCGGAGCAACGAGAAGGCACACACGTGGTGCTTGTGCAGGGTATTGTTTTAAACGGAGAGGCAATGAAGCCCACACGGTCGGCCCGCCCGGGTACAGTGATTGCTCTCGATTACTGTTAAATGTAAGCGTCGGGTGCTATATGAGAAACAGTGCGCGATAGGCAATGAAGAAGGACAAGCGACAGCGAGGTAAAACCGTAACGGAGCATGCACAAAAGAATCTAAAGCAACCTCAAACGAGCAACTGCGTTCTTAATTGGAAGGCGAACCTTTTTATTAGTGATAAGACCAAGCAATTTCACGGGAGGCTTTCCTATCAGGTAACACAACGATGCCCAAAGAAGTCAGTTAATTAAAAATTTTTCGTAAGACAGGTATTGGGGCCAGGTATTGGGGCCACCACTGGAATGACTGGCGCTGTAGTGGGTATGACGTGAAATAAGGGATCATGTGGGTACTGCTGGTGCGTCGGACGCTCCAGAGGTAGGGGAACAGGCTGAGAATGAAAGTGTAAGCAGCCGTGCTGCGGTTCACAGCTCACTTATGATAAGTAATGAGACATCAAAAATAATTCACAAAGAAAGGTTGAATCATTTCGAAGGGCGGCCGCATGTCCCCGTGGCCGGCGCATTATCTTTAGCTTGTGGAGTCCCACACGTGCTCTTGGGACAAAGGAACGACAACACAGTAGTGCAAACAATCAAAAGGGCATTTATTGCACCTTTCATACGCTAATACACGCTAGCCGAATTACTACGCCGATGGGCGCGCGACAAATTGAGGAAGTCCGACTCACCGCGATCGGATAGCGAGTGAATATATTCGCCCGCATGCTAGACACCAATGACACCAATCGCCTAGTCGTTCACGTGTGCGGTCACGTGAACGGTGACGGGTTCGAACGATCCGTGTTCGTCCATTCCGGTGTCCTGCTCCTAGCCTCGCGAGACGGTCTCGCGAAACGTGGATCGGTGCGTTCCGTGCGTGCTGCTCGCCGACCCCAAGCACAAAAGAGGAACAGCCTTCTCCCTTTTGCGCCCGCGTACCCCCCGCTGTCAGGTGGCGTTAGCAGCGCAACCCTCGCGCCCTCTCTCGTAACTTCCACGCCGACCACTGCCGGCTCTTAGCTACGCGAAGAAGCCGGATTACAGAAGACAGGAACCCTGTGGGGAAAACAACATCAAGGGACGCGTGACAGTCGCGCATCCGCAGACCCCCCCCCCCCCCCCCAACCTTAAATCATTGCATACTCCGGCGAAACATGTCAACACGGTCTGTCAACGCGCACGTCGCGAACAAAAGGTAGTACATGCGGCAGTGGCCGCGCCGAGGAAATGTACACGCGTTGTCCACAACCTGCGCGCCGACAATGTCTCTGGAGCACACCGCTGCCATCTGTTGGTCACAGGAGCAGCTATGCAGACTCGACGGCACAATTCCAAGCCAGGATCCGGAAACGGCGCGCTCTGCTGGCGAGAGCCGCAGTAGCCGTTAGTGACGGCCGGCTCTTTTCCCAGCCACCGAGGGTGGCGAGCCGGACACAGGCAGCCGCCGAAGTCGCTGTGCCGAACTGGCCACAGGCATCTCCGTTGCCAGGGGTGGCTCGTTCGGAGGCCGCGGCAGCAGTGCAGGCAATGTGCAGGTGGCCGCAAACCAGGGTTGACTCCGCTTACGCTGCGCACACTCAACGCACTCGGCAAACACTAAAGTAGTGCAAGGGAGAGGAATTCGGCATGCGCATCGCCCGCGTGGTACGATGTTCAATTCGGCTAGTAAAATTTAGCGCGGCTGCTCAGACGCTAAGTTCACGTCAACAAAGCTCGCTTTCTTGAGTCGAATGAATTATTTCAATTCGTGCGAGGCTAACTAGAATGAGGGAAGCAAAAGCGACACCTCAACACCACGTTCCACTAGGTTATGTCCCTCCACGTGCGACAGACGGCTTCGTAAAGCCTTAGGCCTAATGCGTCGCTACCCTGACAACAACCGGCATCCAAAAACACCACCTAAAATAGGCACAAGAACAGGCAGCCGCGAGGAGACGTTAGCTCTGTGAGGTGGTCCTACACCGCTCGGTGCACACAGCATCCGAGTTGACGGCGCCCACCGTCCCAGACGGTGTCGGAGCGCCCGGTGCCAGGCCGCAATACCAGACAGCCCGTGGCGGCACCCATGGCACGCGGCCACCCGGCTCCCAGAGCCGCGACTTCCGAAGTCAGAGATAGAAGAAGCTATTTACATAAGAAATTCGGTCCACCCACGAGGCTTCCGTACTCACTCGCTTCAGGCTTGCCAATGCTCCGCGGGCGCTAGGCCTCGCTCTCCCAGGATGCAAACCACGTGGATCTCGTACCGACGAGTGTACTTCAAAACACTTGCGAAAAGGCTTAGTATGTTGAAAAGCTCGAATACGCTACAGCAACCGTAGCCTTGCTCAAGAAGGCACGCCGCCGATGCTAGCGATCAAAATCCATGCTAGGACTATGCTTCGGTTGAAACAAAGATTGTCTCGAACCGAGCAAAACTGTCAAACTTATTGTCCAATGCCCCAATAGCCCCACGTTGGGCGCCAGATGTGGGATCTCACACGTGCTCTTGGGACAAAGAAACGACGACACAGTAGTGCAAACAATCAAAAGGGCATTTATTGCACCTTTCAAACACTACTGCATGCTAGCCGAATTACTACCCATAGAACATTCACATGGGCGCGCGACAAATCAAGGAAGTCCGACTCACCGCGACCGGATATCGAGCGAATATGTTCGCCCCATGCTATGATACCATCGCCTAGTCGTTCACGTGTACGGTCACGCGAACGGTGGCGCGTTCGAACGATCCAAGTTTGTCCCTGCCGTTGTCTTGCTCCTAGCCTCGCGAGACGGTCTCGCGAAACGTGGATCGGCGCACGCGCGGAACGTCCGTGCGTGCTGCTCGCCGACCCCATGCCTAAGAGGAACAGCCTTCTCCCTTTTGTGCCGGCGTAACTCCCTCCGTCAGGTGGCGTTCGCAGCGCAACCCTCGCGCCCTCTCTCGTAACTTCCACGCCGACCGCCGCTGGCGCTTAGCTACGCGGAGCAGTCGGATTACAAGAGACGGGAGCCATGCGGGGAAAACAACATCAGAGGTCCAGTGACAGTCGCGCATCCCCACAAGCTGCACAGTGAAATAATTTTCGAACTCCGGAAGGCGTTCGCAGAACGAGGTTTGTAATATTGCAGTGAAATGCTCTTATCACGTAAAACCCCAGAATTAGTTTAAGTGAAATGTTCATATGCTGACGCCTAAATGCCACAGCACGGTACGTGCATGACGTACAGTTTTAGCGCGTTGATAACGAAAAAAAAACAGAAAAAAAGAACTGTGCGGGAAATGCGACAAGAGTGAGCCGAGCGCACCATTTCCCTGGCCGTTCATCATTGTCCCGCTGTCCTATATATAAATATTGATGCGGAACAGCCGCCACAGTGTGGCTGCACTAAAGAGGAGGAAGACGACGTGTCCCCGCTTGATGTAGCATCGCCATTTATCTACTGTTGGCCTACGTGTAAATATATTGTAAATAGCCTTGTGCATCAGTTACACGTAACAAGTTACACGCCATGGAGCTTCGCAGTGGTCGCAACGCTGCCAATGCAACTTCGGCTCCTGCTGGCGGCGCTTCATCTACGTAAAAGCATCTACGCCTGCAGCCCCGACCTTCGTTACCGTTCCCCCCCCTTGGGATTCTGGGGTGTTCACCGGAGTCTGCAGTCCTCATGTTGATGACTGGCCCCGCTTGTACGAACGTATAAGTACCACTCACAGGTGGGATCCGACTATTATGCTTGCCAACGTCCTATTATACCTCGACGGTGCTCCGTGGACATGGTTCCGACTAACAAAGAGGAGATCTCGAGCTGGGATCTCTTCAAAGAGAAGCTCCGCGACCTTTTTGGCAATCCGTTCGCTCACCAACTCACTGCCAAGAAGGCCCTTGCCACACGTGTCCAGACGTCGACCGAGTCCTGCGTGTCGTACATTCTCGACGTCTTGGCCCTTTGTACCAAGGCCGACCCGAACATGTCGGAGGACAAGGTTAATCACGTCCTCAAATTCATTGATGACGACGCCTTCAATTTACTGGTATTTACCAACGTCACCAGCATCAATACGATCCTCAAGAATTGCCGCCATCTCGAGCATGCGAAAAGCCGCTGGGTATCCCAACACATCACGCGACTGGGATTGTCGCTATTGTTGGCATGTGTTCAGCCCTACTCACCATTGCTGAGCGACACACCATCGTTCTCTTCACCGTCATTGAGCATTGCCCTCAAGAGCTCATTCTCGGTCTGGATTTTCTCGCCAGTCATTCTGCCCTCATTGACTGTTCGGCCGGCTCACTTCGCCTTGACTATATCCTCTTCTTGCCGACCCTGTGGGCACGCCTCCAAGCCGTTTAGGCTGCATGGATTCTATTTGCCTACGACCTAAATCTGTGACACACGTCGACTTGTTTTCCACACTAGCTGTACCTGACAGCAATTGCATGGTCGCACCAATTCCGGCCGTCAGGCTTAGCCATGTTGTTACTGTTCCGCTCACTGTGCTGACAATTACTGGCAATCGCACTTGCATTCCCCTTGTCAATTTCGCGCTAACCACGCAAGTCCTGCCACAGGGTATCTAATAGGCTGTAATTAGTGCTCTGCATGATGATCAGGTTGAGCCCTTCACAGTCGAAGATTGTTACAGCTCAGCTCATACCCCGACGTCATCCCATGGCAGTGGCGTCGACATTGAGAAGATGGTTTCCTCTGAGCTTACACCTACTCAAGCTGAAGTCCTCTGCCGCGCTCTTGATGGCTATCGCGACATTTTTTACTTGGACAATCGACCCTTAGGTCAAACGTCTGTCCTGACCCATCGCATAAATGCTGGCGATGTGAACCGTATTCACCCACGTCCATATCGTGTTTCCGCGTTGGAACGAGCAGTTATCCAACAGGAAGTAAAAAAAGATGCTTGAAAAGGACATTATCGAGCCTTCCTGTAGACCCTTGACTTCTCCCATCGTACTTGTCAAAAAGAAGAATGGAACGTGGTGCTTTTGTGCAGATTATCGCCACCTGAACAAAATAACAAAAAAAGGACATGCTACGTATATTGATGACGCTCTAGACTGCCTGTACGGTGCCACCTATTTTTCTTCTATCGACTTACGGTCCGGCTACTGGCAGATATACGTCGGCGACATGGACCAACAGAAGACTGCATATGTTACCCCTGATGGTTTTTATCAGTTCAAGGTGATGCCTTTCAGTCTCTGTAACGCACCGGCCACCTTCGAACGAATGATGTACTCTTTGCTTCAGGGGTTCAAGTGGTCCACCTATTTGTGCTATCTGTACGACGTCATCATTTTCTCGCCCACATTCGACACGCATCTCGATCGTCTTTCAGGAATTCTTGGCGTGTTCCGCCGGGCTCTAGTACAACTCTTCAAAATGTCACTTCGCTCGCCGCCAAATCACTGTCCTTGGACACCTCGTGGATGCCGGAGGCGTGCGACCTGATTCAGACAAAATTCGCGCCGTTACGAACTTTCCTGTCCCGAAGTCTACAAAGGACGTTCGTAGTTTCGTAGGGCTGTGCTTCTATTTCTGGCGCTTTGTAAGAGATTTTGCGACCATTGCACGTCCCCTTACCGTTCTCTTGAAGAAAGTCGTCCCGTTTTCTTGGGGTCCTGATCATGCAGCATCATTTTCTCATCTCACTATTCTCCTTACCACGCCTCCAATCGTGACCCACTTTGACCCGTCTGCTTTAACGGATAAGTATACCAAGTGGTCAGAATTAATCCAGAGTCCTCCACTACGACATGCCTCATAATCATGTCCTGGTTTTGGTACGACAAACCCTATGATTAATTATATATTAATTAATTATAAGTTAATTAATTATTTATTCATAATTATTAATTAATCAATCGTGCTTTGGATTCTCTCGAAAATATTTTTAAAGCTTTAATTTGCTCGTAGAAGGTGATGCTGCGCAAAAATATACAGGAGAAGTACCTTTCCCCTACAGTACCTGCTTACTGCTGGAGGGCTTTGCATGGTTGAACAAGGAGATAGCTTGGTTTTTGCTTTGGTTCACTCCTGTCCTAATGAGAATGTCATGGAAGTTTTGACCTCCAAGCTAGGTGATTTATAAGCAATGACTACGGTAGTAGAAGCCCTGAAGGGGATATATGCTGCGAGCTCAGCAGCGTGGGCGTGATCGACTGTTATCACTCTCAGGATTATGATGCCACATGCTCCATTCCTTATCACTTGGTGGTAATACAGCTTTAAAAGCGACGATAAATGAGGACACTAAATTCGAATAGACTGGTATCTTCGCCATTTCAATTCTCTTATTGCGTCTTCGCCGAAGAAGAATGACTTACCGGGGAAAAACTTACCATTTCAACTTTGTTTTCCGGACACCTCGATAGTGATGAGATGTTCGAAAAAGTTTCCAAGGTTTTTCCTGGCTCTGCAAATTTAATTGGACTCTTTTACTCTGCAGAAGTCCAGTAAAGTTCGCATGTTAAAGACTTTCGAAGTTTCGATACTTGACAGAAATAATGTTACCAACCAAACTATCTTCGAGATGACGTCGTCATAAACAGTAACGTCAAAGAAAACTATCTCAAGAACTTAAATGTGAAACAGTTGTCTGTATTTAATACTTTCATTGATTGTAGTGTTGCTCAAGCTTTGAGAGAAACAAGTACACTTTCGATAAAGAGAGGCTGTTAGTTTGTTACTTCACATGCGAAATGGGACGTCTATCTTTATTTAGGGATGCACCACAAGTCAGCGCTCTCGCTCATAAACCCACTCATAGACATCCTCAGGGTCAAATTCGCGTAAAAATATTGTGAATGTAAGTCAAGCTGAGCCGTTGTGAGCCACAGCCCGAGTGAGTCCAAATGAGTGTACTGTGTACTGCACTGACAGATATGTTTGTTTTATGGTAATGGAGTACGGTGGGGTCCTATCATCTTGGCATGTGAGGAGGAAAGAAGAAAAAGAGAGGAAAGGGCCGAGGGGGACCTGTGATCCGGCAAGGGGATAAAGGGAGTGAAAGGTGAAAGAGGGGAAGAGAAAGAGAGAGATAAAGAGACAGAAAAGTGCGCGTACAAGCGATGCGTAGGGGAATAACTCACTAACTCCCTATCACTAAATAAACAATGTGACGTATATGAGGCCGATGCGGTCGAATGAGAGAAAATAAAAGAACAGCGTGTTGCGCAAGACAAATCAAAATGTTACCACGAAATGTGCCGGAAAACACTGAAGAAATACAGTCAGACAGAATGACCACAGATTTGTGCACATGAGACCAGGAAAACACAGATGATAGTCACATAGTAAGGCATGGAAGACAAATGTGTGCATTTGCATCAGTAAATACAGTAAATACATTGTTGAGACCGCATACGTAACTTCACAATTAATCAGGCGAGTGGACGAAACGGAAGTACAAATGCATAACATATTACATATCTACTCAACAACTAGTGACAAGTTTAGATTTAGATGACACATGCATAACATATTCCATATCTACTCAACAACTAATACAAAGTTTAGATTTATATGTAGCATTGTGACGTCACTACTATCACATGCAGTGTGTTTGCCGAGAGTTCGATCCCATGCACCACGGTTTGCCAGATTCGTTCTTCACGTGAGACCGGCACGGTGCCTCGCGCAGAGTTTTATGCAAGTGCTACTTGTATTCAGGAAATAAAGGCTCATTGATTTCACCGCGAAGGTAGGCTTTTGTCCGACCACACCTGAACAAAAGGACATGGTGATTGGGGCTGGCTCGGTGTTCAGCGAAGTACGCGCATGCGCCTAATTGACTCGGATGCGCAGCTGGTGGGAAAAATACGGCTCGGCCTGCTATCGTCGGCCTGTAGTCCACCTGCCTCCCGCCATCAGCAGCTTGGCGCACCAGATGCGTCTTGGAGAGCCTTCATAATCCTTCATAACCTTGAACTGTCGTTCTGCTCGATCCAAAGTTGATGATATCAACATATTTTTTCATGCCCTCAAATTTCAGTTTGCTGCAATTATACTAACGGAAATGGGGTATGGTGGACATTCGGAAATGTACGTGCCATCAATATGCCGTCATTCTTTGTAACACAATTTAGAAAGCAAGGAGGTGGCGTTTCAGCTCTTGTTGAAAAGATTTTTTAGTCCAATATTGAAAGCGAGTTTACTCTTGTATCAGATCACTATGATACAGTAGCTTTACTTTCTTGTATGTATTTCTTCGTTGACTTGTACAGACCTCCAGCTGGATGTTTTGATAGTTTCTTAATGTTTCTTGAGCGTGTGTTTAATTTTAAAACAGAAAACAAACTAAACCTTGTAGTTGGTGGTGACTCTAATATTATTACACAGAGTGTTTCACTTAACTTGGGCCAAACTTTAAAAATAGGGAAATGCTACTTAGCTGGACAGAACCAAGGTAATGTTGTTTGCCGTCGCTTGGAGATACTCAGATCCTTTTATTGCGATAGCAATTATATGGACACTCAAAAGCAGATTTCTGCCGTCGGCGTCGCCGTCGCCGTCGCCGTGAGGTTCCGTATGACGTCAATGGAGATGAAATCGTCGCCGAGCGCCGAACGCTGTATGTGCGAGTGAAAGGGCGCGAGGGGCGCGCGCTTTCACAGGGAGTGAACGCACGGCGGAGAAGAAACGCGCGTTCTGCTCCGTGCTCGCTTAAGGGCTGCAGAAGTAGGCGTCTCTTTCCTCCTTTACAATATATGTAGAGCAAACGCGCCTTCTTCCGACGCGCGAGAGGCCGTGGGGGAGGGGGGAGGGAGGGGAGGCGACGTTTAGCTGCGGCACCAAGTGCCTATTTATATCAGAGGCTCCGGCAACAGTCACCAACGCCGCACGCATTTTGAGCGAACGCGGGCAAAACGCCGACGGCGTCGACAATAGTTCTGCGTGTTGCCGGTGCTGCTGCATGTCCAAGTTTATACAGCTGATAAAGCTAATATCATTACTCCGTATAGCTCTCTACAAGTTTGCTATCGCAATTGATGCTTCGCCTTTCAGGTGAAACTGCGACAACTTTTTTACATTCAGCCTAGTTTGATAACTAGTCTTAATTAATTAATCAACTTCTCAATTATTATACTTCGATGAAAAGTGTCGCTGAGAAAACTGTAGAGCAATATGACAAACTCCCGATATAGCTTTCTGTTGCTCAATACGTGCGACATAAAAGTGTTTTTCCGAGCGTGAAAGAAGTCCGCGAACACACGCAAAGTGCTTCGAGCGGCGAGTCGCGCGGCGATTTTGCGTGTATTCGCGGGCTTCTTTCACGCTCGGAAGAAGTGAATTAGGGAACCTTTTTAATTAGCTACCTGTACAATGTGATTCATGCTGCACGCAATGGTCGCCTTTTTAAATAATACATCTGAACAGGCTGAATGGCTCTATTTGTTCCACCAAATATTAAAAAAGAAAACACAACTGTTCGAAAAAAAGGCATCTGGTATCATATCAAAAGTTGAGTTAACAATGAGCCAACAAGTAGGAAAACTGTGCGAGCAATTTAGAGACAGCACTATAATTAACGCGATCAAAGGCAGTTAACTATAGATGGCAATTTAACAAGGAAACTAAGGAATTTGGGGAAAGTAACGTAATCGAAGGAGACTACACGGCAAATTAACTAAAAAAAGTGAGGGAACTGGCTCATGAACGCTGAATAATGACGAGACGCTCTAACACAAGACAAGGCTTGTTAGTATATATAGGCTAGTTCTCTTTGACGTCAGCAGCACCGAGTGCTCTGTAACGTACAATAATGCCTGTATGAACTTCCGCAGTCTCATTAGATCCGATCGACTGCCCTTTGCGCTGTCACTATTGTCAATAGTGCCACCGAGTTGTACTTCTCTTGCGGGGACAAAGTTCGCCCGATAGGCAACTTCCGATTTTGGCGCTGTGCAACGCCTGCCTTTCCCACTTGTACGTGATAATATTTTTGGTTACTACGTCACTACAATAAGAGATGACGTACACACGCATAAGCACGTGCGCACTAGCAAGAAGTGCACCGATTCCGCCTAATGAGGAAGCCTGGTGCAATGTTGCCAATTATAGTAAACATAGGTATATCTGAAAAGCGGGAATGCTTTCCTCCGGCAAACGGATGGAGGGGGAGGGCGCTTTGAATGCATTTTTTTCTTCTTTAAAAGAATTGAAACTTCAGAAAACGCTACCAATGCAATCTTCTTTGTCTTCGCGTCACATTTTTGCAAAAATGCAGGTTGTATCTGCAATCAACACGCCCAATGTCTCACAGGCAACTTCCGAATTTATTCGGCAAACTGATGACAAGAATACAGGGTGTTTCAGCTAACTTGGGCCAAGTATTAAAAAAAAAACAAATATAGGCGCTACGCATGTCGAATTGGCGCAGTATTGTTCTAAGTCGTATGGAGCACGTCATGCTATTTTTTTCAATCTACCAAGTGGTGTAATTAACAAAGATTGCTTAATTAGCTTTTTAAATAGTAACTCCATCGACAAATCTTGAATGCAAGTTGAGGCACGTGTTCAGAAACATCGGGTAATTTCAACTATGCTAAGATAACTGTCCTGTTTAACGTTCTTCAAGCCTTTCATTAAAGTGCGCTAAATTTAAACAATACCACGTGACTGCCGGCTAACGCGCCGTGCTTTTAGTGCCCTCAATGTAAGTTGAACGAATTGAACGAAGGTCGTTTGAACAGGCTGTCTGTGACTGCGATGGACGTTAAGTAACAAAAGGGGCGTGCCGTTTTAAGAAACAAATTCTTCAATGAAAAAGTGGGCGCCACGTGCGAATGATAGACCGGACGCAGCGCAGGCATTTGTTTTTAAGGACCAATGATGAAACACGTTGGAGGGGGGGGGGGGAAGATGACAGTGTGATGAAGGACGGAGATAAAAACCACTATCACAGTCACCGACAGCTTGTTCAATCGACCTCTGTTCGCGGAGCAGCCTTGGCTAATTCGTTCAACTTGCATTTGAGGGCACTAAAAGCGCGGCGCGTTAGCCGGAAGTCACGCGGTATCTTTTAAATTTCGCGCACTTTAATTAAAGTCTGCAAAAACATTAAACAGGGCAGTTACCTTAGCATAGATGAAATAATCGAATGTTTATGAGCAAGCGCTACAACATTTATATTGTTACTAGTAACTCTCCGTGAAGAGAGGGTTTATTGGGACGCAACCGTAGGTCTTGAGCGCCAGCCGAGGTTCCGCTATCGCTAGGCGAACGTCTTGTTCTTCTGCCCCCTCGTACCCTTTGCCCCACTACTGCTTGAGCACATACCCAAATCATACAAGACACTCACCTTTGTAACTCATTCCCCCACGTAGGCGAAGCCCACCGGGCAAGTCAAACAGCATCTCAAGTGGTGCAGGGCTTCAAGCGGGCAACATCAGTCACTTCAGTCTTTGAAGAGCGTCGACCATTAGAAAGGAGACGTGCTATGCGGTATGTCAATTCGCTTATACGGTCTAACACAATGTAAGGTCCAACATAGTGCGCCAGTAGTTTTTCGCACAACCCACGTTTTCTGGTAGGCGTCCACAGCCACACTATGCCACTGGGATCATATGTGACGTGTCGGTGTCGGCGGTCGTAACGTGCCTTCGAGCGATCTTGTGAAGCAAGAGTACGCAAATAAGCAAGGCGTCGGGCTTCTTCTGCACGACAGATGGTCTCAGATATGGAGGCATCATCGTGGTTCATAAATGGGAAAATCGTATCAAGGGTATAACGTGGCGGCCGGGCGTAAAGGAGAAAGAAGGGGCTGTAGCCGGTAGTTTCGTGCTGGGCGGTGTTAAATGCATAAGTCACGAAAGGTAGAACACTGTCCAAGTTCTTGTGATCTGTTCAGATGTACATGGACAGCATGTTCGTGAGAGTTCTGTTGGTGCGTTCCGTAAGGCCGTTTGTTTGGGGATGGTACGGCGTAGAGTGTCGAAAACTTGAACAACATAGACGAAGCATCTCTTCAACCACATCTGCAGTAAACTGTCGCCCGCTATCGCTAATACCGACTTTAGGAGGCCCGTGTCGGAGAATGATAAATCGTAGCAAGAAAAGGCACACTTCGGCTGCAGTAGCCGATGGTATTGCAGCCGTCTCACAGTAGCGTGTCAGGTGGTCAGTGCACACAACGATCCAACGATTTCCGTTAGAGCACCGTGGAAACGGGCCGAGAAGTTCGATCCTGACTTGCTCGAATGCCGTCCTTGGGGGTGGCACAGGGTGTAGTCTACCAGGAGGAGTTGGGACGTTATAGCCGTTGACATTCGTTGCAGCTAGACACGTACTGCCGCGTCGTCTGACGCATATTAGGCCAGTAAAATTGTTCTTGACGGCAAAGCGTTCTAGCTGCTCCCAAATGACCGGAGGTTGGTTCGTCATACATAGCCCGCAAGATGGAAGTGCGCAGACTTTTCGGGACCACCAGTAGATAGCGTGAGCCTGTGGTAGAATAATTCTTCTTGTACAGAAGCCCATCACATGTGCAACAAAGATTGGCTGCTGATTTCTGTTTGGCAGCCAGCAGTTTTAAAGTGTCGTCGTTTTGCTGCTCAGTCTCAAAGGTATTGAGATCAGGAAATGCTGGCTCCAAGGATACGATGTAGTGGTAAAAGTTGTCCGCGTCACAGTCCGTCGTGGGAAGCGGTAGCCGCGACAGGCAGTCGGCGTCGGCGTGCCGTCGACCGCTTTTATAGGAAACGGTGAAGTCGTACTCCTGTAGACGGAGTGCCAACGTGCAAGCCTACCAGATGGATCACGCAGATTGACGAGCCAGCATTGAAGATTTCTCGCTGGAGTTACTATTTAAATAGTTAACTAGGCAATCTTTGTTAATTATCCAGCTTGGCTGTTTGGAAAAAACATGACGCCGTGCTCCATACGGCTCAGAACAATACTGCAGCAATTCGACACACGTAGCACCTATGTTTGTTTTTTTAATACTTGGGCCAAGTTAGCTGAAACACCCTGTATAAACATCACTTATAATTTTTTCCAGTCCTATAATTGATCAGAACTAAAGTAATATTTTTCCCCGACATCCCTCATTTTTCAGAATTCTCTCATTTTTTACAAGTCACGTTTCCTTTATGTTTCTTTTTCTTTTACCAATTTCTCCTTTTTAATTCATTATCACATTTCAATAAACTTAAGCGTCTTTTTCTAGATTAAAGACCTGTTTTATGTACGGTTATCCTCATTTTCTTTCTCTCAAAACATTTATTTTATTCTCTGATTTCGTTTTCTCATGGCACATTTCACTCCTAACTGAATACCTTGTGATACAACATTTTCTTTTTTTTTCTTGCTATTCATTTTTTCATTGTCGAAGGCCTTTGCGTATACTTCCAGCTTTATGGAGAAAACTAAAACCACCGATTGACAACTCATTTACATGTAAGTGTTCATGTTTTTTATGTCACCCCTACTTTACAGAAGAATATGCAAAACATCCTAAATGCCATGGCTACAATAACGATTCCTTCCTTTTTGGTTCCTTCAATCTTGCGCACCCGGTTATGCACGACCCCCCTGGTCGAATTGTAAGCTACCAAGGAAAATTATACCTACCTTCCACTCCGTGGAGATGGTCGAACAGCGAAGCTGCGTTAGTTACACCTAGTGTTACGAGTGTTACATGTGTTGCACGTGATGGAATTGCGTAAACACAAGTAAACACAGCTCTACAACACGAACTTGTATTGAAACGTTGCGAGGCACAAAAAAAGGCAGCGACTTCCGCCTCTACTGGACGAGTGTCCAGTTGTCTGGTCGAAACCTGCTGAGCCTCCGCCAGAGGCATCGGCTGCAGTCACGGACACCGCGCGCGTTCGGCGCGAACGCGGGGAAACGCGGACGGCATCGGCAGCAGCTCTGCGCATTGCGCGTTATCCGGAAGGGCGCGCCGCACAGAGAGACCTCTTATACCCATCGCCTCTCCTCCTCGCGCCCAGCGCGGCCTCACATTGGTCGCCTCCTCCCCAGTGTTGCCAGGTCCGACGAGGCGGTGTAGCCAAAAGCTAGAGAAGTTGTAGCCCAAATGTAGCCAAACACAAAAAAGTGAAAAAAATTTCGTTACCAAATATAGCCATGTTTATTTGCAGTTTTATTTGTGCATACATTTTCACATTCGACAACGGGATTCCTTTTTTGCACAACCCGTCGTAACAAAATGTCCATGCCGCCGTGGCGGTTGGCCCTTGACATCAACAGAGACATCATCCTTGCACATAACATTTTTTGGTTGGGCTCAGAAGCTCTTAAGTTCCAGCGCATTGCTGCAGAGGGCGAAATCAGTGCTTTTACTTTATGACAGATAGTACTATGTTATTATTTTTAGTTATTTACAGTAATGTTAACTACGAACTCTGCTTTTTAGCTGTCGTGAACACAAAATAATGTTTAGCGTCATCGATCCCTCACGTCATCTCTGCCTATGGCGTAGAAGTTCAGCTGTCCAACGATCTGTGACGTGCTTAATGCTTCTGTTTTTATGAGCTAAAACAAGTATTTCGCGCTATGATATCTCGTGTTATTTGTCTCATCGTCCTATCTTGTTTCTTGTTTTTTTTTCAATTAGCTTGGCCCGGGTTAGCTGATACATGCTCTATATACTGTCCATTTGCATCAACCTGGCCGCCATCTTAGGTCTCTAGCACGGCAAGAACATGCGTTAAAATAAAGCGTCAGACAACAGATGCCACTCGCTGTCTGAATAGATGTAAGCGAAGGTTTAAAAAATTACTGCGCAAAACGGTACATCAGTGTAAGAAGCGCGCAGTCGTTTTCGGCGACGAGCACGTCCCGAACGTAACTCGCTTGAAATGGTAAAAGCCCCGACGCTGCACAAAGAGCAAAGGTAAACAACAAATTGAGAACAGTAGCAATCCTGTGAAAACCGCTTACTGTCAAGAGGCAAACCATGTTGATGTGTTAGTAAAGTATTAGAATAGGGGCCCCCAAAGTTTGGGGTCCCAAAGAGATTTGCGGGTGTTAGCGTTGGGGCATAAATATTAAAATAAAGTATACCATTTTATGATGAGAAGAGTAATTTAGATTTTCGTGTTTAATTACAATTTAGAACTTATTCTATTAGCAGCAAGCAACTTGTTGCGTTTAGTTTTGAGTAACCAACTTTACGTACCTTCACCCAGCCAAGTCAATCCGTGTTAGGCCTACGAGCCATGAATTCGGAATTGGCGGCGTCTAATGAATCAATCTTCATTACAAATGTTAGTTGAGAGAAAGCGCTGACCTCAATCACTTCTGCTAGCTTACGAACTTCACGCGTTACCACGAATCGAGCCCAGATTGGTGCTAGGTTAGAGCCATTGCTTCGATGGCCGCCGCCATGTTTGTCGACAAAAGCTTTTGGGGCAGCTTTTGGGGCTTCCGCTGAATCGATGAAATAGCGTGCCCGACACAAAATCCAAACACAGTTTGCGTCTTGCGCATGCGCAGTGGCTTCGACGCTATTTCTTTGAGGCCCCAATACCTTTGAGGCCCCTATTCTACAACTAAACATTGCTGGGGTTTTACATGCCAAAAGCACGATGTGATTGGGAGGCATGACGCGGTGGGGGACTCCGGATTAATTTTGGCCACTTCGGGTTCTCTAACGCACATCTAAATCTAAGTACATGGGTGTTCCTGCATTTCGCCTTGATCGAAATGCGGCAGCCGTGGCCGGGAATAAAACCCGCGTCCTCGAGCCAGCAGCGCGACACCTCACAAGCTAAGCTAACACGGTGGGTGAAGTTCATGTCACGTGGTGCACTGATGTCATGGTGGCAAACATGTTTAGATATTATCAGAATGAGTATCTGCATCCGTGACGTTACGGGAAAACCATCTAGAAGTAAAATCACCAGAACCCACCTTTGGCTCGGCGTCTTGCTCCCATTCTTTTTATACGTTCTCACGTTGTCGCATACTTGGCCCACTTCCCCATGTTTGGATTCTCCTCACTGGGGAGGATCCGATCTTACGTCCAACCTATCGAAATGAATCTCAAATGTAAGCACGAACAAAAATTTAACTAGCAGGAGAAGGAAAATGGCAGTAAAGCTTCGCGAGAGATACGTGAAATAGGTCGAAAGCTGTGCCCGGCGCGATACTTCACCCAGAATTATGTATGGCCATGAACACACTGGGGCGTCATCCACCCGTGCTTCCCTTCTTTCATGTCGGCGCCAGGAGCGCCCGACGGCCCCGACCCTATGTTATTGCTCTCCCTTCCTGAGCATAGCCATGTTAGTACAGTGTACTGTGAAAAACCCACTACTCCCAGGTTAATCCCGATGCTGGGGGATCGGGTGCATAACGGTCAAGCGGGGTGTAAGTTTAAGTACATCAAAGATCAAAGCCACCGGCTCAGACAACGGCGCAGACAGGGAAAGGAAGGAGAGGGGGAGGGGGGGGTCATTTCACGCACTTACACACGCACAGCCACATGGCCGGCTCAACCAGCTAAAACATAGCCTTCGAGATTTGCTTCTACCCGATCAGAGCCACCTCTAGAGCGTGGATTAGGGCGTCACTTATAGCCCAAACAAAGCCAAGTCGCAGATTTTCAGTAGCCCAAATATAGCCACATAGCCAACTCGTCCAAGTCGACGCCAAAAATTTTTTCCTGTCACACAATTTGGCTATAGATTGCCAAACCTGGCAACACTGCTCCTTCCCCACCGCGTCTCTCTTCCTCTGCGGGTCACGTGACCTGCCCTCCCCCGGCGTGGCTCTCATCCTCTTCTGGTCACGTGACCTGCGTGACACCGACGGACGGACGGACTGCGCAGCCTCGACCTACAAGAGCTCCGCTGTTAAAAGCAGTTGCTGCCCTCACCTGGGTTGAAGGACTGCCTTAACGACGACAATTTTCTTTGACGAAGCATTGGCTCAAGCTGAATCTTCGCTTGTTCGCCCATGGTCGATCATTTCATCTCTATCTTCCTGTGAACCTTTTGTCTTATGAGTTTTAACTGTGGTATACTCGTAGATGCAACTTTTCTGTAGTATGTCTGTAAAATGCGTGAGAAATTCACAAGTGCCGAAATCAATGGACTTCGCGTAGCGTGACTGAACGAACAATTTTCGACACACATATCCAGTGTATCGTTGACTAATCAAGACGGGTACAAGCACCCACCATGGACTTCACATGTATGACGAGAGCCCCCCCCCCCCCCCCCCCCCGCCCCCCGCTTTCAAAAAAAAAAGAAAAAAAAGAAAAGAAAACAGATTGGCTTAATGGATGTCTTCCTAGTTTTACTGTGTTCTCCCGCTAGGTGGGTGAGACAAGGCAGTAGCAACACGCCACCGTAGAATGCCTCATTCGTTTATGGCGACAGTTGTGCCAATTATTGTCGCACTACTCTTGCGAATTGTGACACCTGTGCGTAACGGGCAGCGAATCTCCTTAATATTAGTGGCACAAGCATCGAGTGACACTCTTGTTTTTTGCGCAGAACTTCCGGTTCACCTCCTGAGATGACCGGGGACGAAGTGCAAAATAGTACAGTACAAATTTCACGGGTTTCATTATAGATATATCATAGCATAAGTTTAGTTACAAATTGAGTTACGGAAGTGTCTGGAATAATTAGAATTAATTATAAATCACTGATTACCGCCCACCAATGCACAGAACACTAACGCCGAGGTGCGAGTGCCATTAAGAGACACCTAAGTCAAAGTTTAGGGCTTCCTACTGCTTTTTTTTATACGTCCTAAGAAAAACGACCAAAGAAGAAACATTTGAAATGCCTCAAGCAACATGGACGTGAGCCGTGCACGAGTTTTTGAGTGGTTTGGGTGGTTCCAAGGGGAGAAATGAGGTTAGATTCTGCCGTTATTGCGGCTGACCTGCAACCAGTCGTGCCTACGAGATTTAAAAAAAAAAAACTGAAAAAATGGAGAGTTGTTCCTACACAACTGACAAGATTTATGAATCTGATGCAATTAGTTGGAGCTCCTGTGAGTGCATTTTGAGCGTGGAATTAGGCATGAGAAGCGTTGCCGCGAAGCTTGTTCTCTGCCTGCTCACAAAGGACAGCAAGACAAATCAAAGACCATTCGTTTGAATTTGTGCCAGGATTAAAAAAAATCACATTGAAACTGAACCCTTTTCGAAGATCGTCACTGCTTATAAAAGCTGGTAATATGGGTATGACCACGAAACCAAGCAAGTTTGGACCCGGTTAAAGAGTCCTTCTTCAAGACCGCGAAAACAAAAATACAAGTGGGCTCGTGTGAAAACGATGATCGTTGCTTCCATTTCTTTTCTTCTTCTTCTGTGGTGTTTTTGAAATTGTGTAGCGGGAATTTGTTTCACCTCAAAAGAATGTCAGTCAGAAATTTTATACCAAGGTATTAAGACGATTAAGAGGGAATGTGCCAAGGAAAGGCATAAGATCTTCGAATGCGGGTGATTGGTTTCGCCATTACGACAGTGAAGCAGTTCACAGTACTAATGACGTAGCATTTAGCCTCCCAGGGATGGGCCGGCATTTCCCACGTAACCCTATTCGTCAGATTCGGTTCCCTGTGATTGTGTTTCTTTAAAGAAGAAAATATGATAAAGGAATACTTACCACTCTGCACGAGGTGAAGACTACTTTGCTTGGGCCACTTGACAGCATTAGGCTTGAGAAGCTACAGATTTGCTTCGAATAGTGGGAGAAAAGGTTGGACAGGTGTATTGACTCGGTTCGAGGTTATTTTGAGACGAACCAAGTGGTTCTATTATTAAATGAAAATGTATTCTGTTTTCTTTTTGATACAGTGCTCCCATGTATATAGTGTGGATCGGTCTGATGTACCTGTTAATGCACATTAGCGAGAAGGTACAATGTATTTTCAGACACTTCGTTACAAATTAGCTTGCAAGTCTTTTGTAAAATGCGCGTGTTTGTTCACGGCGACTCACATCCGTATGTTTGCCAGTTTCGTTATATTGTACAATCACACATATTTCTGACCTATTTGCCTTGCAATCAGATCTTGAAGATGTGGAAAATTAGCACCACAAATATGTGCTGACATTTAATTAAAACAAATGTAATGCCGTTTGCCGATGGTCTAATTTCCTTGTCTTCTCCTAAACAATTAAGATCATCTCTGCTGTATCCGTGAAGTATCTATTGGTTTTACACTCTATTCCGACCTTTCTCCGCGTACACCTATCTTACTAGCGCGATCTCACCAGAAAAATTTAACACAGGGAAATTTAAAACTTTTGTGGCGCCCACCTATAGACCTCCTTCACAGCGCTACCTCACAAAGATGCGGTGCAGCAGCTTTTTCGCAGGTGTCTGTGCGGTACACAGCTTGGCAAAGAAGGAAACACAGTTATACGGCGACGAGCTGCGTCATAGTGGGTTGCGCCGAAAGATACAAGATGCTGAAGGTTTCATTGGTTTCCTGTTGATGAAAACCGCTGCAAGCATTGGGCAGCCATGGTAGAAGGCGCAAGTTGGTTTCCGATAACAGCTAATAGACTATGCGCCAACCATTTCGTAACTGTTAAGCTTCTGTGATATTTTGCGATTTGCATGGCGTATGGCGTGCATTGCCAAATAAAGTTGCTTGGGATCGTTAATAGCATGTGATTACAATTTCTTACCTCTTTATAGGAGGGTGATATTAAGATTAGCCTTGAATGTAGGTGGACCGAGTGGATGCACTTCAAAGGCAAGTCACATTAGCAGTGTAGATAGCCTAGCACAGTTCCACATAGTCAGAAGGCTGCACGGTCATAACTGCAATAATGGCAATGTGGATGTCAAAACGCGCCTAAACGTGTTAAAAGATCTTCCGAGCGTCGCGGGATAAAATGCTGGCCACGGTGACCGCATTTCGATGCGGGCGAAGCGCTAAAACACCCGTGTACCGCGCATTGGGTGCAATTAAAAAAAAAAAACAAGTAGTCAAAATTAATTCGGAGCCCCACTACAGCGTCCCTCATAATCAAATCATGGTTTTGCCATGTAAAACCCCAGAAATAAAAAAAAGGCCTTTGGAGTGTACAGGCGTGGACGGCGAATCTGAGTGTCGCCTATACGCGTCGTTCACTCGCTCTCGCCGACGGCACCATAACAGCCCTATAGTGGCTAGAATATATCGACGGCGCTTACCATTGTTTGCAAACATGAAGGAGGTCTACAGACCATTTTCGCGGAATAGTTTGCCCTAGAGCAACGAGATGACGCTTTCAGCCTCCACGCCACACGTTGCGTCGAGCGAAGGTGCACGAATGCGAAGCCATTACCCCTGCTACCCTGCTACCATGCGATTAGCTGTCGGAAATGCAACTGGGTGATCACTAACACGTGGCAACGCCATGCTGCAAAATGCGGAATGGTAGAAAGAAGACGTGTGAAACAATTGGCTGCAAAATTAGTCACTGGCATATTACGGAATGAATTGACTCTGTGTGGCCAAGTTCACGGACCGCTGCGCCCCAAGGACTGCCTGTGTTGCTGGATCTTCGCGAAGAACGGCTAAAAAAAGAAAGGCAAAAAAAGTGCTCATCCGCCTGTGTTGGAGTGCTAATTTCCAAAGAAAGGACTTCAAACCCGGAACCTCGTTAAGAATGAGTACCGCTCGGTACACAGGGACCAAGGAAGCAGCGCTGCTTCCTGTCATGCATGCATAGTAAGCTTCTCACCGCGTCTGACCGGAACCGTGACTTTAGCCTTCAACACCGTTTAGTTTGTAATGTCGCCTGCTTTAACCGCCGCGATCGAGCCTCAAAATCGCGTCATTCGCGACAAAACCGGTCCACTCGAAATGGTTGCTGTTTTGCAGTTATCGGCACCTTTATTTCGCCTACATCAACAAACAAAAAATCGCCTGGCAAAAGCCGTGAACCTCGATTATTCTACTGTAGTCCTGTTTCTGTACTTACAAAGTTCAGTTAAGTACTACCGCCGACGAATCAAAAAAGAGTTTTAGTGCACAGCCTTCACGGTACGTTGTGGAATGATGACGCGCGCAGTCGACTCGATTGAGAAAGAAACTAAAGTTTTGCTATAGTGGAAGATCTTGAAGGATATATATATATATATATATATATATATATATATATATTGTGAAGACAAAGATGGACACTGGGGCTCGCGCGCTCGGACCGCGAGCGAGAAAGAGGAAGCAGAAGTAAACCAGGCGTTCTGGCGGAAGGCCAATTGTCTGTCTGCTTCTCCTCATTACAATGGCGCAGCCGCTCAACGAACCTCTGCTCGACGACCCGTCCTCGTCCACCGTGCTGCGGAGCGGGGGCGTCTTCCGGCATCTTGCGGCGCCAGCTCCAGCGCCGGCCGCCCCGCTCGGACACGACGCCCACGGTTCCTCGGCCTCGCCTCTCGTCGTTACCGTGCCTCTCGTCCCAACTACCCAGGTCAGGGATTCACGTCCCGTCTCTATGCAAACCGCTGTGCTGCCAAGGGACGCCGTACACGCTCCCTTGGACGTGGATTCCGCGGCTTCAGCGCCTACTGCATCGTCGGTGGACGCTGTCTGTAACCCCTCCACTGCGGCCTCCAGCGATATCGCTACGTTCACACAGGCCACAGCGGCGCTGTCCAAGCGCCTCGAAGACGTCACGGTATCCGTCACTACAGCCCTTGCGCGTAGCGCACTTCCTTCACCATCGCCCCTAGAAGTTCCAGAGTTTATATATTACCACAGGCAGATTTCCTGGCAAAATATGACGGCAGGTCATCTGTAGCTCAACAAACTTAGTGTGTGTTTGCTCACGTCAGCTTACTTCCAAACCAACACACCCAAACTCACACTCAACCTAAAGCTCACTCTTCACTCTATCGTCCCTGTAATAACAATAAGGGAACGGGCGCACTTTTGAATCAATGCGGTCCAGTATGGGTGACGGACTACACAGACAGCGCACGAATGTTCGAAGCTGCACGTTTCGTGACAATCCACGGAGTAAGCGAGTGACTAGCGATAATACCTGTTTGCTAAGAGCTATTACAAAGTATAGAACATTTGCGTTCCAAGCCAGGGGTGCGGCAAGAACAAGTCTACGGCAACTGAGTACACCCGCGAGCGATTAGGCAGAAAATAAACGTTCAGATCCGCGATTCAGAGATTCAGAATCAGTGGACGCACCGAGGAATGTTACTGAGGCAGAAACATGACAAGCCACTGGTTCAAAGTGTTTTCAAAATAAATAACAAAAAGCAACAGACACTGATCCTGATTTATTCAGAAGCGGAAAGCATGGATGGCTCGGAATACATTTCTAGCCCCGCTTTCATTACAGGCACCGTACGGTGTGCATAAGCTGCCCGCATCGTTTGGAGAAGACAGAATGAGCTTCGAAAGCAAGTCCTCTGAAGCTGTGGCCAAAGCTTGGTGTCGTCCACCCTCTCACTGTCCACCATATCCGCCGAGACAGAAGTTCGCTGAGTGGCACCGCCGTAACGCACATTCATTGTAAACACGGAGGCAGCTGAGACAAGTAATGGACGCGTCGCCACGTGATCAAACATGGCGGCGCCCGCGGGTCGCTGTGAAAAGGGTCTATTGTCAACTCCAGAATCCGCTACTTAAGCTGCCAATACTGTTCAAATAAACAAAGATGGCTACGACATCCAGGTTCACGGCGGCTCTTTCGCTTGGTGCTGTGGTCACGTTTTATTTTGTTGCGTTGAATCGAGGTGTTTGGTGGAAGTCGAAAGAGTCCTTGCTGCCGGTCACCTTATTTAGATCGGTCTGAAGGATTTCGGCGGCGAAATCACGGAAATAGTTGCGCTGTGCGTGCAAACGTCCGGTCTGCTTAGGGAGCGGCATCACGCTTTTTTTAAAGGCAAAGAGCTATTCAAGCTAGCTGGATGTAACAAAAGGGAGTCTTTGTGCGTAGCGAGCGTCTCCGAAAGGTGCAAGCACTTCTTCGCGGCGTTGCTCCACTTCTGCAGGTTCAATACTTGACTGTTTTCGACCTTCATAGGCAACTCCGCACTGTGACTCGTGTTGTAGTGTATCACAATAAACTTCTCACAATATATAAGCAGTAACGTCTGTCGTGCTTTCAGAAGCTAAATACGGATATTCTGCACTCCTAGATCAAGGCTAAACGTTTTAAAGTTACATGGTCAGTGTGCCTTGGTACAAAAACAAACGAGAGTTCCGTTTGTGAGCCGGGGTACGCCTTCTTTTTGTAGTTAGCTTATAGGTGTGATGAGGTCGTCAGCGTCAAACGACTGGCACTTGTTCGTGCTCGCAGTACCCAGTGTTCCAGGTAGGGCCCGGGCTTGGGAACTCAGCAGACACCTGCCGGCCGCACAAATTCTCAAACCCTTCTTCTTCTATCTTCTTCTTTCTGGGGTTTTACGTGGCAAAACCAGTTATGATTATGAGGCATGCCGTAGTGAAGGGCTCCGGATTAATTTTGACTACCTGGGGTTCTTTAACGTGCACTACAACGCAAGCACACCGGCGTTCTTGCATATCGCCTCCATCGAAATGCGGCCGCCGCGGCCGGGATTCGATCCCGCGATCTCGTGCTCAGCAGCGCAACGCCTTAGCTGACTGGAATTCTCAAACCCGGTGAAACGTGAGAAGTGAAAACAATCAACCGGACCAAGTTCAGTTTCTTCCAACAGGTTTCCAAAATGTAGTGAGGTTTTTTTTGCAAAGTCAGTTGCATTAGTGTAAATGCATGACTTGGAAACGAATCGAACCAGTTGTAATTGGAATTTAGCTCTGTGCACAGTGTCGCAAAGCGTGGTCTGCAGGTCGAACGCTCCAAAGCTAGGACAAGCACTGTTTGTAGTTGCGTCTAAATTGCTTGCGAGAAAATAAACTGACAACTCACCACGCTGAATGAGAAAACAGAATCGTCTGCTTGCACAACTAAAGTAAGGCAAGCTATGAAAACAATATATCTCCTCGCGACATAACTTCGCATGATCAACTTGATACCTTCCGAGGTAGTTATCGTTCCTGCTACCGTACCTGCAGACAAAAGTACATTAGCGAGAATATTCACGCTGCTTAAAGCATTAGTCACACTAATAATGGGGCAGAAAACTATTAACGAAGAAAACCAAATGAAGCTTAATCGTGCATCATTAATTTATTAAAGCGCCTGCCTGAACAAAGTACATTCCGTGGTTGGAAACGCCAGCAAGATATTTAAAACACAGAAGAAGAAAGCAATGATCTACTCGCCGGAAGAACGAAGTCGTCCTGAAGGAAGCGTTCCGAACAAACAGGTATAGTATCAGTCACCTTTTCCCAATGCGGAAGTTTCTTATCCATGCCGCTCTCTGATGCGCGTCGTCTGCTTCTTTCAGGAAAAGACGAAATACAGTATCATCTTTACACCGCGATGAGACGCTTGATCGTACACAACAAAAGTTTTCGACATCGGTCTTTTTTTCATTTACGGGCTTGTGCGCGGCGGCATCACGACGATTTGAGAACTACGAAGCATTCAGCGCATGCTGTATACACTCTCTTCAGCTTCAAGCCTGAACCTGGATCGGCTGTTTCTCGTCTCGGCCGCTAGGTGGCGAGCATTTACTTGTAGTCGCTAATACACGCAAAGCTGCTTGTGTTCAAGATACTTGTAACTGGAATATGCACATGTTATATAGTAACCGCACCAATCCTACCATGCTAAAGAACTTGAAACTGTTCAAATCACGGTGTGACATTGACTGATTACTTTTATATTGAAGCGATAGCTTTAAGGACCCCGTTGCGCAGTGAGTACGGCGCCGCGTGCTTTCTACCAACCCTATAGCGCGCCGCGCCGCGTTTCTGCCATCCGCGGCAGCGGGCCGTGCGGGAAAAATAAAGAAAAGAACCAGAAAGCTCACCTTCATGCATAGCGTTCGCCGCTAGCGTTGGCAGGTAAACATTACGGTTGCATAAGCTGCAGTTGCTAGGAAGCGTGAGAAGCAGTCAGGGACCCTTTAATGCTATCGCGTTCTACTCTTAAACGTGAAGCTTAAGCGTCTCCTAAGTTTTTATACACTCATTACATTTCTACGCCGTCGCTTTCATAGCTCATCGTTATTCCACAAGCTTTTCTTTACTTTTTTCTGCAACAGCGCACCTTCTGTAAAGTTATGTCACAGCACCTTCACGCATATCTCGATGCACGGATCGTCCCCATAGGTTGCCCGTACAGCTTTCGACTTAATTTTTTTTCCAGCAGCCACGGACTGGAACGGCCTTACCCCACCACATCAGTGCCATTACTTGCCCGCGGTCATTTGCGAACGCAGTAGAAGTTACTTGTTCGACTTTATTGTTCGCGTTTATATGAAAATATTTTTGTTTTGCTTGCAACGCAAAAGAGATGTAAGCGTACAGAAAAGCGAACGAGACAGGCGCCGGCTCACGCCAATTTTATTAGGAACACTGAGTAAATGCGAAAGTCGAAACAAGAACCTTCGTTCTTATACATTCAATGTATCCAACGCGTATTCAAGTAAATGAATCTCGCTCTTTAAAATGTTAATATATGGGACTAACAAACAACTACTGCATAAAAATTATTTGCCTTATGAAGCGTCTCCACAATCTCAAGCGCCTTCTTATTTTCATCTCGCGTTATCATACACGCGCGCCCAAAAGAAGAACGTTGGCCCAAGTGTCGTTCTACTATATTAGTTACAGAAATAAAAATTGACCTTGTTATTTGTGTTTTTACTTTCAAGATTCTACTCCAGAATGGCAGAGATATATCTACATGCTAACCTTCTCCGCGAAAGGATCGTGATATTTGCGAGAGTGGGCCCAAAAGCGACGTGTATGCACGTGCGCCAGGTGTAGCTTCTCGGCCACAAATTTAGCGGCCGAATTCATAAAGCGTTCTGTTCGCAAGTGCTCTTTTCCATTGGTTGGCCGCCTTGGCTAATAATACGTACAACATCAGGATTGGTTGACACTTTCTTTTCCGAACAATTCTAGCGTAAGAGTGTTTTGTTACTGCGAGCCCAGATTCGCATAGAGAACCGCTCCCTGGCAACTCCTGCCCGCTCCTGACCTCTCGTATGGCGGTGTCTGCAAGCGCCAACAAAAGATAATTTACACAGAAATGACAAGCAAATTTCGGAAACTTAAGCTAGTCTTCGCCATTAGCCCCCTCCCCCCCCCCCCAAAAAAAAAGAAAAAAAAAGAAAAAAAAAAGAAAGCAAGGTGGGGGGGGGGGGGGGGGCAGACTGCGGAGTAAGTTGGCCCGAAAAGGCGAAATGTGGGTCAAACTTAGCGGGACGTCAGGCCGGCGTGTTTCGAAACCGCTCATTTTACTCTTACGCTTCGTTCTCACGCGACAATGTGGGCGACGTGAAACGGGCGAGGAAATTATAAAGCGGCTGCTCGCGCG
The DNA here is from genome assembly GCF_013339745.2 of Dermacentor silvarum. Taxonomy (NCBI): domain Eukaryota; kingdom Metazoa; phylum Arthropoda; class Arachnida; order Ixodida; family Ixodidae; genus Dermacentor; species Dermacentor silvarum. Next base: position 433,595,979 of record NC_051154.1, read on the forward strand.
GAGTTTGCCGCAATGAAGACGTTCCCTAGGAAGCAGTAAAACAATACACGCCATTTTGCTAGAACTCACAAAACGGAGCAAAAAATTTGAACGGCGAGAAAACTGCCATGTACAGGTATATACGGCCATGCTTAGCCCGCGTATCGAAGGCCTCTTGCAAAACGCTTAAACGCCGCACATGGGGCCTCAGCCGGCAATATTTTTGACAAGTCGTTTCGTTAGGAATTATGCGCTCGAATAAGGGGGGGGGGGGGAGCCTAACGCGCGAACGGTGTTTCAATGCGTTGTAGCGTGTGTGGTGTATATTATGCTGAAAGCCAAAAAAATGGAGTTGGCAATATATATGCATATGAAACAGGGCTTGGAAACAAGGCATGCGTTTTGCACTCGATACTCGCAGCATTCTAGACTGAAGATGAAACGCCCAATACACACTCACCTGGCTGCGTAGAACGCGTGCCTAAAATGAACGTATGCATTGGAACGGACGTGTAGCTGCAAACTTCCGTCGTGCGCCCGTAAGGGTAGACGTGTGCAACCATTATATACCTATCATTATACTCGAACAAACCGTTTCATTTTTGTTGCAAAATGATAATGCTTCAACATAACTGTAATTATGAGTACGTGCACGCTATTCCAGTTATAAAAGACTCAAAACAATGACACGCAGAATCTCCTGTTGGAGTTATCTAAATTATGCGTAAGCATTTGCTACTAATCCCCTGCTGTTTCGTCGTCGTATGCTGCTGTGTTTGGTATAATTGCGAGAAACACCGCGTAAGGCTCGTGAAACGTAGAAGCGCGGTTGCAACCGCCGAAATGTTAACTGAAACGACGAAGATGACGTGAGACGACGAAGTATAGAGGCGCGTAGTAGCAATTTTCACTCATGTTTCTGGTGGAGGTGCGTGGTATGATTGGAAGTCCCCAGTGCGCAAGAGAGTGGAGCCCTGACCCTCGGCGATTGGAACCCGGAGAGCTGACTCCAGTACACCAGGGCACAAGCCGCCGCCTCCGAGGAGACCCGCCGGAGTTCGGACCGCTTCCTGTTGCTGCCGCATTGCAGGCAACAGTTACCAGCGACGGCACAACCATGACCAGCTCGGTGGTATCGTCGCCGCTCATCGTGTACCCACCACGTACACCTGAGTCCTTCCATGGCGATGCGTTCGAAGATGTGGAAGATTGGTTAGAACATTTCGAGCGAGTCGCAGATTTCAATGAATGGGACGAGGCACAGAAGCTTCGCAACGTGTACTTCGCGTTAGAAGAGTCAGCGAGGACATGGTACGTGAACCATGAAGCAGCGTTGTCTTCATGGCAAGAATTTCGCCGACAGTTGCTTGCCACATATGCCAGCACCGATCGGCGAGAAAAGGCAGAGAACGCCCTACAAGCCAGAAACCAGCGCACTAACGAAAGTGTCGGCATGTACATCCAGGACATGTCCCGCCTCTTCAAGAGCGCGGACCCAAACATGACCGAAAATAAGAAACTACGCCATCTGATGCGTGGCGTAATGGAAGAGCTGTTTGCAGGACTCGTTCGCAACCCACCACGCAGTGTTGCTGAGTTTCGCACCGAGGCGACGACCATAGAAAAGGCGCTGCAGCAGCGTGCCCATCACTACAATCGTGATGTCAGCAGTGCACCAGCCGACCTCCTGTCAGCAAGCCCAGGCAGCAACACCGAAGAGCTAGTAGAACTGGCGCGTTCTATCGTAAAGGAAGAGCTTCGAAAGCTGCAGTCATCGCAAGCCATGCCGACAGTTTCAACTCTCGCCGCCGTCATTTGCGATGAAGTTCGGCATGCCATTCTGCAGCCAGGATTTGAGGTACCGCCTGTGCATCTCGAACAAATGCCACCGGTACGTCGCATGCCGACGTACGCTGATGTGTTATGCCAGCCATCCGTGCATAATGCTCCATTCGCAGCTCCCAGCAGCCGCCAGCCGACTCCGCGCAGTGAACCCCTTCTGGCAGAGCTGAGGCCACGAAAAAGCGACGTGTGGCGTGTACCCGACCGGACGCCATTCTGTTTCCACTGCGGAGAAGCTGGACACCTTTACAGAATGTGCCCATATCGCAGGGCAGGTCTTCGCGGCTTTACGCTGAATGCAACTTGCCCCCGTAATGGTGAAAGACCCGTGGAAATGCAGGACTACTTGTCCAGACAACAGGACTCGGCGGCTCGATACCAACACCAGCCGCGATCACCAGCGTCTACACGCTTCCGGTCACCTAGCCCACGGCCGTCCTCGAGTTCACCAGGACGTCGTTCACTGAGCCCACGACAGGAAAACTAAAACGAGCGACCTGTGGAGGCGAGGCCGCTGGCGTTGAAAAAATTCAAGATCCTCCGTCAAGTTACCGAGCAGCAGCGACGAACAAAGACGCGTGAGTAAGATAACTAAGCAGAGCCTTTTTTCAGACTTGCGCATTATCATAGACGGTCGCGAACTGAATGCCTTAGTGGACACAGGTGCTGATTATTCCGTCGTAAGATATGCACTCGCAAAGGAACTGAAAAAGGTTTTGGTGCAGTGGAGTGGACCCCAGATATGTACAGGTGGTGGGTACCTCATTACACCCCTGGGTAGATGCACAGCGAGAATTGGAATTCGAGCTTTTGCTCACGTCGCTGACTTTGTTGTACTACCGGAATGTTCGAAGGATGTAATACTCGGGATGCAGTTTCTTCTAGCAAACGGTGCCATAATCATCAACCTGCAGAATTCGTGTGTGTCCTTTTCTACGAAGCAGGCTATAGATATGCAAAAGTCAGAGGAGCCAGAGCACATTGCCTTGCGGGTTACTGACGATGACGTAACCGCGCCACCACGATGCAGCATGCTAGTTCGCGTAAGAAGTGAAGCATTCGACGACTTGGAAGGTATAGCGGATGCCAACATCGAGCTACTGTTGAATAAATGTATTTGTATAGGCCGGGGAATCGTTCATCTACGCGATGGGTGTACTGATGTATTGCTGACGAATTTCGGAAGTGAATTTCAGCATGTCGCAAAGAACACAGCCATCGCCTTTCTACACAGCGTTACTGCAGTCACAGATGTATGTAGCTTAGCGTCTACGCCGCCTGCTGCACAAACTACGCATGACGCCATAACGTCAGTTGCAATCAGCCCAAGTCTGTCGCCAGCCCAGAACGAATTGATGGAAGAGCTCATCAACGACTTCGCAGAATGTTTCTCCACTTCGTCAAAGGTACGGCGCACACCGATTGTTAAACACCGCATAACAGACGAAGCAACCAGACCAGTGTACCAACACCCATACCGAGTATCCCCGGTTGAACGAGAGATCATAAAGAGTAAGGTGCAAGAGATGCTTGAGGACGATGTCATTCAGCCATAAAACAGCCCGTGGGCGTCACCCGTAGTTCTTGTGAGAAAAAAAGGACAATACACTGAGACTCTGTGTTGATTACCGGAAATTGAACAGCGTGACCAAGCGTGATGTGTACCCGCTGCCACGCATTGATGACACCTTGGATCGGCTACGACATGCCAAATTTTTCTCTTCATTAGACCTCAAGAGTGGTTATTGGCAAATTGAAGTGGACGAAAGAGACTGCGAAAAAACTGCTTTCGTTACCCCAGACGGCCTGTACGAGTTCAAAGCACTTCTATTTGGCCTCTGTTGTGCGCCGGCGACATTCCAGCGCATGATGGACAGTGTCCTCTCGGGTCTCAAATGGCAATCGTGCTTGGTTTACCTAGACGACGTGGTGGTATTTTCTGCAACATTCGACCAGCATGTGCAAAGGCTGCGTTTAGTGCTGCAAGCTATCCGCTCCGCAGGCCTGACCATTAAACCTGAAAAATGTCACTTTGGATTCCAAGAACTTCGTTTTCTGGGTCACGTAATCAGCGCACAAGGTGTTGGCCCGGATCCTGACAAGACTGTTGCCGTTGCGCGATTTCCGAAGCCGAAAGACAAGAAGGCAATCCGGCGATTTTTGGGCATTTGCGCTTATTACAGGCGATTTGTAGAAACCTCTCCAAAATTGCCGAACCTCTAACGAGACTTACTAAAGAAGACGCACCCTTCATGTGGCATGCAGAGTAAAAGGTTGCCTTCAATGAATTAAAGGGTCGATTACAAGCCCCACCGATCCTCGCCCACTTCGACGAGACGGCGGACACAGACGCAAGCAATCTTGGTCATGGCGCCGTTCTAGTTCAATGGCAAACGGGGAAGAGAAAGTCATAGCGTATGTTAGCCGCACCCTCTAGAAAGCTGAAACAAACTACTCTGCGACGGAAAAGGAATGTTTGGCTGTCATATGGGCTATCAGCAAGTTCCGACCGTACCTCTACGGCAGGCCGTTCCGTGCAGTCAGCGATGACCATTCCCTTTACTGGCGGGCAAGCCTAAAGGACCCATCCGGACGACTTGCGAGGTGGAGTCTCAGGCTCCAAGAATACGACACTATGGTTGTATACAGGTCCGGGAGAAAACATCATGATGCTGACTGCTTGTCCCGCTCACCAGTGGAGTCTACTCCTTCTGACGAAGAAGATTTCCCGTTCCTTACTGTGATAACAGCTTCGGAAATCACTCGCTGAGCATCAACGGGTCGACACAGAACTCCTACCACTCATCAAGCACCTCGAAGGACACGACGTTCAAGTTTCGCGTATGTTTATGCGAGGTTTATTGTCATTTTGCCTCAGAGATAATGCACTCTATAAGAGAAACTTTGAACACAATCAGGAAAAATTCTTACTCGTCGTGCCATTAGCCATGCGACCGGAAATTTTGGAAGCTTGCCATGACGAACCATCGTCGGGTCACTTAGGTGTCAGCCGGACGTTCGCCAGAATTCGACTCAGATACTTCTGGCCTAAGTTATTAGCGTCGGTGCAGCATTACGTGAAGACATGCCGGGAATGTCAAAGGCGCAAAACACCACCCGTCAAACCGGCCGGACTTCTCCAACCCATAAACCCACCGAAGACTCCATTTGAGCAAGTTGGAATGGATCTGCTTGGACCGTTCCCAACGTCATCTACAGGGAAGAGATGGAAATCGTAGTAGCGACAGACTATTTAACACGATATGCTGAAACTGGCTGCCTTGAACGAGGAACGGCAGTTGAAGTTGCGAAGTTCTTCGTTTATAACATAGTCCTGCGACATGGTGCACCAATGGTCGTGATTACGGATCGAGGAGCAGCCTTCACAGCTGAGTTGATGCAGTCCTTGATGAAGATGACGCACACCAGTCACAGGAAAAGCACAGCATACCATCCCCAAACAAACGGCCTGACGGAACGTCTAAACCGAACCCTGGCCGACATGCTGTCCATGTATGTCGATCTCGAACATAAGACATGGGACGCAATTTTGCCCTACGCTACTTTCGCCTATAATACGGATGTCCAAGAGACAACTCAGGTCACTCCATTTCAACTGGTCTATGGCCGCATAGTCACAATCACACTGGTTGCTATGTTACCAGTAGATGCTGACAACAACAACCCATACGATGTGGACGACTTCCTACAACGAGCTGAAGAAGCCCGTCAGTTGGCACGGTTCTGTATACGCCAGCATTAACGTAGGGACGCCAGCTACAACAACCTGCGCCGCAGAGAAGTTCAGTACCAGCCAGGCGATAATGTGTGGGTATGGACACCATTGCTTCGTTGCGGCCTATCCAAAAAACTCCTTCGCCGATACTTTGATCCTTACGAAGTTGTTCGCCGAGTAGGAGACCTGAATTACGAAGTCATTCCTCATGGACAAGCGCTATCAAAGCGCCACAACCTTGCAGAGGTCATACATGTAGTCCGCATGAAGCCGTACTTCGACAGACAATGAAAACACTTCTGTGTATGAAATTTCCTTCACGCGCATCGGGACGATGCGTTTTCCGAGGGGGAGTAATGCCGTAGAGATCTCTCCACGCGAAGTATCCTTCCAGGCGTCTCAACGCACCGCCGTTAGAAGAGCGCCAGCAACACCTCGCGCATGGCAAGACAGTGCGTGTCTCTCGTGCACGCGAACGCGGCTGCGTGTGTGCTCAATCTTCGGACGTGGCTGACTGTGGAACGGGACGCTGTTAACTCTGCTCGCCAATTGTGTGCATGTGTCTGAGTCTTAAGTTTTCGGGCACAAGTTCGCCCACAATAAACCAGTTCGTTTAGTGCGCTTCATTGAAGAGTGCTACAATATGATGGTGCGTTTGGATGATGCCGCTGCTTTGTGGAAGACGAGCACTGGCTGATGCGTGACGTGGCGTAATTGAACAGTGTCATGTTCGGTAGACCTTGTACGTAGACGTGGTCGATGACGGTGCCTCCTCTGGATGCGAACCATTGCCAACCTTACTCCGGCGGCAGCTTCGTATGGCTCGGCTGCGCGGGCTCTTTCTTGAAAGCGATCTGCGATGGGGACAGAGTGCGCCGAGTGCTGATAGCTCTGTGAGCGCTGTGTCCTCGCCGCTCAGTTCGCGTTGAAGCGAAAGGCAGCACGAAGGTCAATTCGCTCGCTGCTGCGGGACCTATTTCGAAAGCGATCTCCCTACGTGATGGACGGACCAACTGGTTTCCTCGTAGGGTAGGCATAGAAATGCGTACTCATTTAAAAAGAGAAACAATAAACGGAAAGAGGCTGAAACATCAAAAAGGGCGTATGGAGGGCAAGATTAGAAGTAGAAGCCCCTGGGGCGCAGTTCGAGCGCTCGTTCAGTTGAGTTCGCACTGCATACACGAAAGCGAGCTTCAGCAACCAACTAGCCCGCCTCACCGCAATGACAGTAGGACACGTTTCTCTGTTAAACACCGGCTAAGTGAGATTTATTTTACTGACATTTGTTTCCTCCAAATACCTTATGACATGTTTTTGTAAACTTCCTTTCAATGGCCAATATCCTTATGCTTGTGAAGTCGAGAGCGGGACATAATTTTGTTTATAGCGAAGAATCACAAAAAATCAAAATAGATGCTGACGAAGGTGGAGGCTGTTACCCCTTTATTGTGAACAAGCCTTCGGTATGAAAGCTTACATGTCAAGTTTTTTAATAACTTGTTCACCTTGATCAGCGTATGTTCCATTTTCTAGATCTAGACGCTTTCTTACGTAACAGGACAAAATTTTCCATGCAAAATTTTCTGAGATCTCAAAAAAAAGTCTGCAAAAAAAAGCTGTCATTATGGCAGAAAATCCTGCTTTTGAACTCTTTCTAGTTTATCTACGGAATTTCATGTGAAGAAATGTCATAATAAATATAAATACTCAAGAATATATCCTCCTTGAAGAACACACTGCAGCTTCTTGTGCGCTGAGCAGGTCAAGCATGCCCAACATGATTCATCTCACGGGAGGACTGCTGCCTGTACAGCCGTAATTTCATGCAGCGGAAAAGATGGAAGATTGACGGACGCAAACGTCAGGCGCTGCTAAATAATTTAGGCCCTAAAGGAAAAAAAAAAATTGATCCCAGGGGCAGAACGAGGTCGCGAGTTTATTGCGGACTCACAGTGCGCATTGATCACGAGACTCCTATTCGTATTTATCAGAACGTGTGGCGGGGTTTTCTCACTTAATTTACTCGCCTGCACTTATTCTATGGAGGTCACAGTCGCCAATCTTGCCTTTTGCCTAATTTCTCCCTCCCCTATCCAAGGGTAGCGAAGCCGATGCTTTCTTGATTCAATGCTATCTCTTGCGTCCTTCCTATTTATTTCTCACCTATCTCAGTGAAATTTGAGAGCGTCTTTGTTTCTTAATTGAGCTTGCCGATGAACTACAGACACATTACTGTGATGGAAGACGAGGCCTGGCTCGAAGAATGATATTCGTAGCATTAGAGAGTTTTAGATTAGGGGAACGCAAACTAAAATTCTCTATTAAGAGCTCACAGGACAGCGGTGTTGTTTAGAGAGCAAATGAAGGTATACTCGGGGAAAACTTCTTTTGGCAATGAAGCGCAAGCAAGGAAGGAAACCGGAACGCATCCTTTTCCTATACGCACCGTGAAATAGTTTCTCAGTTTCACTCATGATTATAATGTTTCGTTCGCTAATATACAGGGCGTCCCAACTATCATGCACCAAGATTTAAACATATGTAAATGTCATGTAGCTGGACAGAACCAAGGTAATGTTGTTTGCCGTCGCTTGGAGGTTGATACTCACTTTAAAATTTCCTTAGAAAATATCTACACCTTAGGTGTATAATAAATCTTAGTGGCCTCTGAAAGATGTAGGTAGGATATAAGTCGGAGGTTGGTATGTCGCCTGTACAAATGTTCTGTATGTGTACTTAGCCTTCCTGCACGCGTCAGCAAGGAGGCAAAAGTCTGAATGTGTTCTCGGCCATTCGAAGTATTGTGTTTACATGTGGAATTGTAGACATGTTGATCTTCTGTGGATTATTGGACTCATCTACAGAACTTTGTGTTCATATTGACTGACTGTCGTTTGTCATACATTGATGACACATTTTGTGACAAGTATTGCAATAAAATTTTTCTTTGGAAATCTACGGAGAGCAGCCGGTGCCACCTAAATGTGCAAACCTATCTGCTGCCCGACACGACGTCGTTCCGTTGACCCCATGTCATTAAGAGCTCAAACCGACTGTGATTGCGTGGAGTCACGTCAAGGGCTTCGCTACTGCCGATGACATGGCCTTCACGCTTCAGGCGTTGAAAAAGCTGCTCCTCGAAGGAATGGTCCAAGTTGATTCGTTTAAATATCTGGGCGTCATATTTGACCAACATATACATTGGGAAGCGCATAGTCATAGTATATGCAAGAAGGTCGCACACGGTTGTCACTACCTAAGTAAAACAAAAGAATATTTCCCTCGGGGAGTACTCAAATCCCTTTACTATGCGTTTTGCCATAGCCTTATTAGTTATTGTTTGGAATCATGGGGCGTGACTTAGATGACGTACTTACAACCTTTATATAATCTACAGAAAATGGCTCTGAAAATAATTAGCACTTCAACCTAAATCAGTGATACATTTAATGATATTTTCCAAACACAACATGTGTTATCGGTTAAGGCACTATGTAATCATAAGATCTCAATTTCAGTTAATAATTTTTTGTGCACTAACTTTCTTATTCATCGAAAGGTCTTTTCTTTTCCCAATCGCAGTACTAGACATGCTTTGAAAGGTAACCTCAATTTAATAAAGTGTTATAATCTATACGGCGAAAGGGTAATTGAATTCAGTGGCACAAAAATCTGGAATATTTTACCCCTAGAGTTTAAACCGCAGGTAATTTCAAGCAGTGTAGCAAATTATTTTTTCTTGACAACCAGAATCTCTAACTTACTTGCATCAATTAATTAGGAATATTTCTTAATGTTTCTTGTCTGTTATCAATCAAGATATGTCCCGGAATACTTTGCTGCTAAACTCGGCACCTGACTTGTCTGTTATATTTTGACACTGGACCGGAAACTAGCCTTCCCTGGCTACCGGTCCAGATATCTGTGTAATCATGTTTCTGTGAAGAAAAATAAAGTATTGCACTTGCACTTGCAAAACTGTATCATGACTGCGCTCACCAACAACGACTGGAAAAAGACACGTGGGAGCGCCAGCGAGTGGTAGACAGCCGCTTAGATGAACTAATAATTGGTTTAGGCTCGTACATGATCACTTGTGATCAAGGAAACAGCAACAAGAATCAAGGAAATACCGCAGCAATCAGTTCTTCTGATGAAAAGAAGCCAACTTACTTTTTGCCAAAACGAAAGCAGAGTACAAGCGCCAGCACCAACGCACGTACCTTTGAAGGCGAAGACAAGTTGGAGCCACATACTCGTACATCTGGAGATCAAGCTGCTTCGCGACTATCAAGCTTTCTTCTGCGTACTATACCGCATCAAACTTCTGCCACTGCAGAAGCATCGTACGCACAAATCAGCACCGCGCACTGTGAAATTATCGAAGCGTCTATTCTGAATGACGTCGCAGCAGCGTCAGGAGAGTCGTCTGAGAAGCCTGGCATACTACACTCGTCAACAGACAAGTTTCACAAAAATGAGCAGTGTACCAGCTACCAATTGGTCCCGAAGTCAAATTGCGTAATCAATCAAATGCACCAATCAACCAATAGATGCGCTACCTCAACAACTGTCGCAACATCACAAAGATCAACATCAGCAACTTCAAGAACAACTTAAGCGGACACGAAGAAAAATTCGAAACAGACGACGACGAAGAGCGTCGCTGAAGGCATAGATGCGACAAGAAAAACGTCAACGCGCAAGCCCACTCAACCCGAAGAATACGACGTTTTCCCAGAAAGGAACGTTACGAGAGCGGCTTTGGCAGCGATCAAGACTTGGCCTACACGGAAGACATCAACGGCTACGCGACACAATACCACATAAAAGACACGGGCCATTTTCTAGCAAGCTCGTCCTACGAACTTTCAAGCGAGAGACAGCACATGTCAACCAGTCGCGACAAGTGGACCGAGGCCAAAAACACACGAGAAATCACAGTCATGGAACAAGTATAGGCCACACCATGCACCATTCTGTCCCTAAAGACCTCAACATTAAGCCGATCTGCCAATGCTACATGGTTCCCCACTCCAACCTTATTCATTTGCGACCAGGGCACAAGTTGTAACATAAGCTGTATTCATGTGCTGGGCGCCATATGTCGCTCGGAACGCTGCAGTCAGTCCCGCCCACCAGAGCTATGAGAAGAAAGGGAACCGAGGGGCCCGATTTTTTTAATAAGCATATCATAAGAAGCCAACAAACAATAACACCAAGGACTACATAGGGGAAATTACCTGCATATCATAAGAAGCCAACAAACAATAACACCAAAGACTACATAGGGGAAATTACCTGAGAGCTATGCTATACCACCAAAGCTATGCTATATACGTCATCGGACAGCTGCGCTTTTCTATGAAGTTGATGAGTTTACAGAAATATCTTGAGACAATGGACTAACTGCGGATTTTTCGTTATCATTTATCAGCCTGTACATGTTCCTTCGCATGTTGTTTGTTGCTCGGGCTCTCTTGGGGGGAGGGGGAATATGTAACGGTATACAGATAAACCGTGGATGGAAGAAAGTAAGGAAAGAAGGAAGGAGCGAAGAGGCAGATTAAAGGCAGTGTTAGGGCGACCATGTTTGTCTACTCCCGTAACCTCCTGCTCGCGTCACATATATATGCAAACTACTGACTAGATACCCGAATCACATTGATGACCCCTAATTTATATTTCATGGGAGGAGCCACATTAAAACAACTAGCCGTCGTACTTTCTGGATAGACTTACTTTGGAGAGTCTGTTAAATTTGGACATTATTGATTAGTTGGATATACATGGGATTTCTAATCTGTTTTTTTTTTTCATTTATGTTACGTGCTGCATAAAACTCGCACGTGCCCTTTGCAACTATCACATCCTGGGCAACTATGAGTACTTTAGCCATCGTAACCTCACACACTTACCTGTTCATGGCTGGAGAAACAAGGCATCAAGGGCCTCCGAAGCAATGCCTCCATTGCCTCCATCCTTTCTTCGAATAAGGCAAAACGCCACCGTGTTGCTCAACAGAAGTGAATACAACGAGAATGAGAAGATGATAAATTTGCTCTCATACGAAGGTACTTACGTCGCAATCCAGGAAGACTCCACAGCAAGACTGCAAACATAACTACAAAAGCTTGTTTTTCATTTTGTGCCGCCACACCAAAAGCATCCTTACTATCGCCTCGTGTTCACAAACGGGTCTGTGCCCGCAATATGCGGATTATCAAAAGTGCACAAGCCAGGCGTTCCACTACTGCCTACCGCGGCTTCATTAGTGTGCTACCTGATCGGCTGTCTTGTCACCTGCACCAAGAAAGCGTTGGGCTCACTGGCCGGCAACACAGCAACGCATATTCCTAATTTTTCGTCCTTCGTGGAGTAGGTACGTCAGCCACATTACCCTAGAGGGAAATGACATAATGGTATCCTTTGACGTCAAGTCGCTCTTTACATCTGTTCCCTTCAACGTGGACGTAGCCACGTGCAGATATGCCATGCTTGCAGACAAAGCACTCACTTAGCGGACTCCTTTGGGTGTACCGGATGTTATATGCGGCCAACATGTTTACAGACAGATTAGCGGAACTGCCAATGGGGGCCGCTATTTTCGTCAGAACCGCCAACATGGTCATGGAGGTCACTGAACGGAAGACCATTGCTGACTTCGCCCCTGGCCAGAAGTTTTCGTCGGCTATGTAGACGACTGCTCCGGCATTGCGCGAAAGCAGGATGCCCCATGCCTTCAGCGTCTCCTCAACTCACTGGAAGCAGCTATGCAATTCACTACTGAATACGAGTGTGACAACAGCTTTTCCTTCCTCGGCGTCCTCGTACACCAAACCGGCACAGGGCTCTCCTATGCTGTGTACAGGAAGACAACTCATACTCGACATTTTATGAATTTGAATTGCATGTGGCAAGACACCTGGCTTGTCGCAAGTGGCCTGCTGTCCCATTTCTTGTGACGCAAGCCACATGCATCCGCTAAAAGGATGGCAAAATGAAGAATTAACTGAAGACGATTCGCTTCGAATGGTTCACGAATGGGTACCAGAACAAGTTTATTAGCGGAAGTGAAAGCCACGTTTTCCATCCTACGGCGTCTCAAGGGAAATCGTTCCGAAGATGCACTGGCGTTCCGAACGTCCCTGGTGTCAGTGAGGATAGTCGTGTCTTCTCAAGATGCGATCTTCGAATTGCGCTCCTGCTGTCCACCAAACAAAGAAAATAGCTTGGGAATGTGAAAGACTGGCTTGACACCAAATATTCTCCCTGTGGGTCGTACAAGATATCGTGTGATAACTGCAGGTGCAATTACCTCGGCGAAACCGGCAAAATCCCAAGAAGAATCAAGGCGCATCAAAAGGACGTCGCCAAGAACGAGAAAGCGCCCAAAGTCCTTGCCGAGCACCTCGATAATCACGGTCACTGCATCGATTGGGATAACGCCGCCGTCATAGCGAATGAAACGAACCCACAGCCGCGGCTTCTGCTGCAACCTTTATTGATCCAAACGACGGCTCACACTCTCAAAAGGACAGATGAAAACCTAGCTCTGCCGTTCACCAAGTCGTATCTTGGCATAATAAAAAATCACAGCATATCCACGGGGTGAATGATGATGAGTGGGCGAAGCTCCGGAGGGATTCATCGGATCTCCCACTTAAGGGGACGCTAGCACAAACGCGTTAGAAACGTGCAGTACTCTCTAGTAAGGGGGAGCGGGCACAGCGTCTTACACATGCCGGAACGTGCACCGCGTTTGCCGACGTCATCACATGACTGCTGAGAGAGTATACCCCCCGTATTCATAAACGCTCCTGGACTTGAACTTGACTTGCCACCGCTTTGGGCAGCGCGTTCGAAACGCGTTGAAGGTAAGGCGGAGAGGCCACAGCGTCTTACACCAGCTTCTTACACGGGCCGTAACGCGCTAGCACAAACGCGTTAGAAACGCGCTAGAAACGCGGCCTTTGGTTAATGTTGGGTATTTATTGCCATCGTGGTGCGTGTGTCCATGTCCGCTTCGTGGCGTAGTGGGCTAACGCCGCGCGCTCGGAAGCGAGGGGTCCCTGGTTCGATTCCGCGCTACGGACACAACTTCGGATTTTTTTTTCTCATTTTTCTCAGACTGGTTACACACTACTACTACGACGACGGGGACGGAACGGGTGCCGCTACAAGGAGCTTCGCCCCTAAAAACGATAAACTGTTCTTGTCGGCCTTGGTGTGACTAAGGAACGCGTATGCGCTCCGAAGCGTCTCTGTGTTTTCCAAAAATTTATTTGGTCAGTGACCGCAACTTTTAATCATCATGTTACCGGATCAGACGAATTTTGTCGAACACTTGACTACGACCTTTTTGTGGTCTAAATGCATGAAATGTATTCAAAGAGAAAATGCAAGTTTGATGAACAAAAATACATTTCGTGGTTACGGCTCAAAGTTATAGTATATTGAAAGGAGAATTCAGCATACGCGTAATCATTATTTTACTCTTACTTAAATTAAGTATGAGCAACAAAGTCGGCATGCTTGTGACAGGTGTCTGCGTACAGTGGCCGATCTTTCAGGTGTGATTTTGGAAGTTGGGTTCTGGCCGAATCACCAATGCGTAAGGCTGTGGCGAAAGCACGCACTCAGCGAAATTTGTGGGATATACCAGATCATTCTGCATAGGAAATTATTAAGGAATGGATGACCGTTTTTTTTGATCATTTGAAATTAGTCGGATGAATGGTAGTTGCAGTATATAGTAGGGACGCCGCTTTCCAACTTCTACTGCGCCAATATTATGTTGCCTTGCAATAGCGGTAGCAGCTGAACAGCGTAGCCAGCTGATTTCTTACCTTTTAACTGTGATAAGTTTAGATGTAAGATCCATGATGACCTACGAAAGTCGTACGAACGGTTTCAGAGAACAGGTGCCTGCTACTTTTCATAGCCAGCGAGATAGAGGGAAATGCGGCCGTGAGTGGTGCAAAATTCAATTGTGGTGAATATAGCCTCACATTCGGGCATCAGACAGATGCGCGGTAAATTAAGCGGCTGTGGCAACATACATCTCGAACGTCTATGGAAATGCTTTGGCCTGTTTGGGACGCACATTTTCGTTATATAGCCCTGACTCCTTACTCTCTATCTGATAAGGTGGGGGAAAGTGTGTAACTGTACCGAACGCTGTGTGTTCGGGCTAGGAAATCCCGTTGTCTGCCGCATGTAATGTTTAGCAATAGCAGCCCCCCCCCCCCCCCCCCCCCCCCGTCCTTTTTTTTCTCTTCACTAATCTATGACCGCCTGCAGAACATGGGAAAGAAACTTTCGCAGGACGTACACGGTGAAGCAGAAGAGGCAGATGAAGGAGCGGCGGAAATTGTACGTGTTTAATGTTACGCGGTCAGTGGTGCTGTCACTAAGCGGCTCCAAACTTGCACTTAGCGCCATCGTATAGCCCAGGAAAAACTGTGGACGCCCTAGTTTTCTTGTGACGACTAGCAGGCGCCCTCTTACGCTTTGTCAGTAAAGTTTCTCGATCGATTGCCGGCTCCAGCGGTAGCCTCCTGCTTTCGTTCAAGGCACTGATCAGTCGCCTGTGCCGACGAAAACCAACTGCGCGCTTGCGCACTAGGTGTTTTCAGAGCCTGCAAGGCTATACCGTAGTGGCATCGGAAGAGGCAGGAGGAGGTGAGATGATTACCTTTTGCACGCCCCAAACCTTTCTCGCCTGCCCCCATTTGCCGAGCACGAACAGACCCCCTGAATACTTACGCAGACGTGCAGATGAACCACTGTCGTAATGAACAACTGCCGTCTATAAGCGCCCCGGAGGGCATAACAGGCAGTGGAGAGATTGCGCAGGCTGGCGACCATCACGTTCGAGAGTGTCGATCGAGGGACGAGCACTGGCGGACTTCATTGGTTTAGGCGCTTCACACAAAAGAACAAGGTATAGCCGTTTAAGCAAATAATTTCTGGGGTTTTAAGTGCCAAAACCACGATTTAATATAAGGCAAGCATTAGTGAGGGGCTACGGATTAACTTTGGCCACCTGAGATTCTTTAACGTGCACCTAATGCACGGTACACGGGCCTTTTTTTTTGCATTTCAACCCCATCGAAATGCGGCCGGGACGGCCGGGACTCGATCCCGAGCCCTCGGGCTTAGTAGCGCAACGCCTTAGCTACTACGCCGCCATGGTAGGGAATTGTACTGTTGTATGTGTCCTTTTGCTGCTTGTGTTTTGCTCAGAAGATTACAATCAATGATTTTGAATTTTTATTGCTATCTAGTTGGATTGATTTTATTGCTGATTTATCTGCAATAATACCTGTTATGCTGCTTTTAATGTATTAATTCTTTCTATTTCCTGTTGAGGGTCCCGGTGCAGTCTTGGATTTCGGGACACTCTGCTGTATAATATAATGCCCGCATCTTCCGTTTTTGCAACGAATAAACAATTATCTCTCTCCTGTTGTCTGCGCTGTTCAGTATGTCCATGTTGAACTAACTAGCCCAAATTAGCACTATGGTACACTCTTTCTTCTGTGCTTGCTGGCGTAGTCGCCAATAGAAGCCCTGTCGTTAACAATCGTAACAACGGCAAAAGTCAAAACCTGGTTCACTGCGCTGAACACCGAGGTATACCGCGGAAAACATCATGAACACTGCTATAAATGGATGTTGGCTGGATTACGAAAAAAAATTGTAAATACCGCTCTGTGCCTTCTGTGGTGATATCGGAGACATTGAACATTTCATTTGGCGATGACCCGCAGTTCGACACAGAAAGAAAAGCGATGGTCGACAGCCTGCAAAAGAGCGGTCTTACACACAGGACCTTTGAAGATGTCATTTTCCCCGGACAGCCCGCGGCAATCAAGCCAACGACTGCTGATTGTCTTCCTGCGAGACACGGGGCTCATCGACACCTGGTGACACACCCCTGATCTCAACTCATAGGCGGCTCAGGCGGAACAATTGCCGGCTATGTATGCCCGCCTGCTGCCACATCACCACCACTGCCACCACCACCTAAATTAAGCAATTTTTATTTAATTAGCTGTTGTGTAATCAGAGTAGCCTAACCGCCTATACATGGCGTACTGAACTGGTGAGGGAGCCCCAGGCCTTTGTCATGTTTAAACGAGGTCACACGGGAGAAAAAAAGTGAAAATCGCGGTGGATTATTTGTATTCAGATGGAAACGAAGAAAATTTCAGCAGTTCGAGGGAAACCATCCGATTAGATGATAACGGTTCGATCCCAAGCGCGAAATACCTCGAAACACCAGAGTAGCGCAATAAAAAAAGCGGTATGTTAGCGATGTAATGTTTTCTTAAGAGTAAACAAGCAAATATATAACGACCTTTGTGAAAGAGAGTTCAAATCTTTCACTGCGAAAAACGTTTTTTTTCTTTCTCGTTTCTTACATATCAAAGTTGGACGTGCTGCGCTGGACTTACGGGGCGAATAATGATCGACGACAGCGTCGGAAAGTCGCAGTTCGCGTTTTGGGCGAGCCATCCCTTACATCGTGAAACAACAGGGCACTAGTTCCTTCCAAGCCGTGGCTCCGCTCGAAAGACGGCGATCAAAGAGCGGATTGTACTGCTCGCGCCACTTCGGCCGCAACCCCATTCTCAGTTCCTCATGGGCAGCATACTTTATACTTTATTGTTTCATGGGCAGCATACTTTATACTTTATTGTTTGTTCTTGTTATTCCGCCACCGTCTCTGCCGCGCGGGCCGAAAGTCGAAGGCTTTCCTCGGTCGATGACAAATGCCGGCGTCGGCTATCCACCCATCCAGGGAGGCCACCGCACCGCACGGCGTCTTCTTCAAAGCTACCCCGGGCGACAACCTGGCGCCGCGACGGCGCCAGGTTTGCTGGCAAAAGGGCTGGAGTAGATATACCGAAGGGTGACGCGGGGCGGTTGCGAAGGGATTGGGCGGCCGGTCGGCGCTTGCTCTTTCGCCGAGTGCGCGATCCATCAACAGGCTGCGGTAGCGAGAAATCTCGAGCAAAGCCGTACGCGCGCGCGCGCGCGGGAGCCGACGGTGCTCGGCTACCCGCTTTCCCTTCTTATTCCCTAGAACGAGCGCCCCCGATGAAAGTGACGGCACCGAAGGCTTCCCGAGGCCGCCGCCGCAGAGGGTACAGGCACACACTCTCCCCGCTGATGGATGATCACGACCGCGGCGACGGCGCGTCTGCCACTGCGTGCGCAATATATATATATAGTGAGAGAGGGAACGGATAAGGAGAAGTTGTGGTGTGCAGCTTGCTCTTTTTCGGCGCCGCTGCCGAGGTTTAGGAGAAGAGAGTAAGATTGTTGCACTGGCGGAGCTTCATTGCTGTGGGGCTTTCTTTAGTTCGCTTTTTTTTCAGCGTGTAAACGCGCACCAAGTCGCTGGAGATTAGAAAGAAAGGATTTGTAATTAGTTTTGAAAATCAATCAATATCAGTTCCTTGTGTAACCCTTCATCTAATTAACGTATACGCGCGTCGTGCAGGAATTGCGAGGATTGACGGCGCACTCACGCGAAAGTGAAACCTCGCGGCTTCCTGGTAACGGAAAAAGAAAAACGAACGGTGAAAAAATAGCGGAATGTTAAACAAATACGTGTTAGAAAAGTTCCTGTGGTAGGAGATACCCTTAACGGTGTAAAGAGAAAACAAATCGTCCTGATCGATTTAGCGTGGCACTGATCTACCGGTAATTGTCATTAGCGTTGCTGAGCAGGTTCTGTAAAGGGTTTTGGACGAAACGAAAAAAAAAAAGATTAACCAAAACAAAACAACTATGCAGATCCAAAGCATGTGTTGGAATCTGTGTCAAGCGAAGCTTAAATGCAGCAGTTATTTAAATTCTTTAACAGCATACGCGATAAGTACAATGGTGATTATGTTTGTTTGATGCAGAGTGTAATCTCTGCATTGTTTATGTTTATACATTGCTCAGGTTTCAACTTGACCTCGGGTGATGCTTATGCAACACACCGTTCAGAAAATGTGGAGAAAAGCAAGCACCAAATCATGCGGTATAAAAGTGTTCTTGGTGATGATGATTTCTGTTGGCATTCCCTCTAAACGGGGCTGCGCCAGATAGTCACCTAGCCTGCTCGAGCGAATCAGGTTTTACGGCGTCTATTGCAGTCTAGCATTGCAGTCTATCGCTCACCTAAAGCCTCTATTTCTACATTGTACAGTTACCTATGCGAGTAACCACAGCGGCTCCATCTATTCCCGGCTTTGTTTTCCACCAACGCTTAAAATGTATATTGGTTATCTCAACGGCTGACCAGTTGACGCTTCCATCAGTTTTGAATCCCAGGATTTCTGGAGTGAACGTTCCCTGGCGGTCCTGACTTGGTTCCATTGCAATGTGCCGAGTCATTTCCGGACTTTTACGGCAGCAGAACACGGAAGTAGTGGAGGCAGTGACGTCACAAGAACCAAGGCAGTATATGATGTCTGTCGAGAGAAGAATGGCGATGGGAGGCGCATGCGCATAGAAGTACGACACGTATCTAAAACATTTAAACATTCTATAGTCCTTGTGGTAAAGTGGAACACACACATTCTGCAGGATTGGCCACACACATTCTGTAGGATGGGCCAAGGATGGGTGCATACTCAGTGGCACATGCCGAAGGGTCGAAGAATGGGGCAGCCCCAAATAAGAAGTTAGAGAAAATCACAGCCACTGAATATCATGCGCCATTCTAGTAAGAAGTATGTGTGCTTTAATGATAACTATAAGCCAACATCATATGTACAGGTTTTTTGTCATGATTTCTTGTTTTGTTAGGCATAACGGAGGTGTGCTCATTGGCGCTACGTGGTCGGTCGACATTCAGTGCCATGTAAGCTGATTTGCATGGAGCCTGGCTCGCTTGCCTATCAGGACAGTAATCGAGGACCCACGCCAAACGACGGAAAGATAGGCAAAAAAGGCTCTATTTAAATAACTGTGCATTAAGCAGGCCGCCAGACGTTAGCCGGTAAACGCTGGAATTGTTAGCTTTGCGTCAAGTGGCGTGAAGAGAGGCCTCATCACCGGTGCTACATCTTCGTAAATAGAAGTTGGATTCATATAAACCCTGTGCCGGCGATTTCTGCCACATTAAAAAAGAAGGAGAGGGGGTACAGCGATGAACAGAAAATGTAATTCAGCCTGACTAAAAGCCGCAGCATGAGACAACAAAAATACTCGGACAATAGCAAGTTGTGCGAGAACGAGCACCTTCACATTCTCAAGACACCCATCCACTCGCATCTGGGCGCACACTGTCGCAGCTAGATGGAACGCAGGCGCAGGAACTTCCACAGAGATACAATAGCAGGGGAAAGAATGGAGTCACTATTACAGGTATATCAGGAAAACTGGAAATCAGTGCGTGAGCCAGCCTGTCGATAACCCTCCTGCACTGCGAAATGGCTGGGTTGGATGATTTGACTGCTTTGTTATGGAGTTTTCTATTACCTTCATTTGGGGGGGGGGTTGCATTGTTATTGTTAGATAATGGTAGCGATAAGAAGCCACTATGGATGAGCATGCGCGAAGGGAAAGCCTGTTGATACTAAAGTAACATTGTTTCGGCCAATCCAATGACACGAGGTTTTGTGGCTTCTGTGCCTCGTTTTGTCTTACGTCCGCATTCTAGAACGATCCTCTATTCAATACTCCACCTCGACTCAATGATGATGATAATGATGATGATTTATTGGCCTCCACTTTGAAACGGGGCGGTGACAAATAGTCACTTAGCATGCCAGAGTTAATAAGCTATGCTTTTCATTCTAGCATTTTTCTATACCGGGTGTTCAAAATTAAGCTTGATGGTTTTCTTAAAATTATGCACTGGGAGGCACGCGAAGACTACCTGTGCAAATAAGTTATGTGGCCAGAGGACACAAAGTAAGATGACAATTATCGCTGTCAGCAGCCGAATGAACTAAAATTGAATAATTAACTTTTTATTGACTGCAGTAAGTGTGTATGTTTGTATTCAAAAATTAGAGGCAATCGTGTTTCTAGAGTTTCATTTGGAAGAAATCTTCTAGCATGTCTGTGCTCCGATATATGCGACTCCAAATTTTAATTGTCTTTCGCATGATTGTACGCACGCACGACAGTGAGGATCGGCGCAAAGCTCCTCCCTGATGTGACGCGGCTGTTGCTTGAGGCATTTAGTCTTACAACAGGGCAGAGGCATAGGCAAAGAGATGACACCTCACCCTTCCTCTCTCGGCTGGCGAAATCAAGATATGACAGCGCGGTGTCACCATTACGCGCGCGCACTGCCCTCTGGCTTCTCCGCTCGCGCCATTATCTCGACATGGCAGCTGCCGCCATCGTAACAGGCAGCGTGGTCGCGTGTTACGACAACGGTTCCGGGTTCTTCGATTTTTTATTTCGCCAGCCGAGAGGTGATTTATTTTGGGCTAGGGCCCTACGAGTGATAAAAGTTACTTGAAAAGAAATTATGATGTTAATACCAAAAAGAAAAAAGAAAATAAAAAAAGATAAAGAAAAGTGTTACCGACGTTTTTCTTTTCATGGTTGTTTTTTTTGCTTGTGTGAATGAAAATAAAACAAATATAATGTGATTGTGGGAGGTGATTTTAATATCAACCTTGCAGCCGACAGTGCCATTTCCAGAGATTTCATCTTGTTCATTGCAGCAAATGGCTGCGTGATACCGTTACTTGGCCTACTAGAGGCACGAACACTACACAGTCGCTGATTGATCTGTCTATTACCAATTTTGATGTAAACCGATGTCGTACCTGTTTTCTCAAATATCACCGTAGCGACTATTTTCTAATAATGGTGCAAGTAAAGCACGCCGTTAAGAAAAAGCAGGGCAATGCCCTAGCTTCTTCTTTCTGGGGTTTTACGTGCCAAAACCAGTTCTGATTATGAGGCACGCCGTAGTGGAGGGCTCCGGATTAATTTTGACCACCTGGGGTTCTTTAACGTGCACTACAACGCAAGCGCACGGGCGTTTTCGCATTTCGCCTCCATCGAATCCCGGCCGCCATGGCCGGGATTCGATCCCGCGATATCGTGCTCAGCAGCGCAACGCCTTAGCTGACTGAGCCACCCCGGCGGGTGCAATGCCGTAGCTAGTGTGTATCAAGCGAATACTGATGCTAGCGTTGCCTTCTTTCGACAAGAACTTGTGAATGCTAGATGTTCTGACGATGTTTGCTTAGGGACGCAAACAGCGTGTACGATAGATGTGTTAACGAAATTCAGAGCAGTATGGTATATTGGAAGTACTTTGCTTGTAAGACATATATTCCTCCGAGGAAAGCCCTCAAGCAATGGATGACGCAAAGTTTGCTGCGCAAAATACAACACATATATAAAATGTACCGTATATTTATTAGTACAGGTGATCCCGAGCTCAAATATAATATGGGATATACACATCTTATAACACCAAAGTAACGAAACAGCTAAGGTGGGCAAGAGCTTTGCATCATAACAGCACATTTGAATATTGTCGTGACACATAGATATTTTAGAAGAGTGTCAATACTAGGTTACTATTTTACGACCGCAGCAAAGTGGCACTCCAGGCGAGGTCTGTGTTAAAAGCAAACAAAAGTGACCTCCTATAAACGAGGAGAGCATTTGATTGGACTCTTCAAACAACGCCGCGGGTTACCGCCCGATGCTTACGTTGGTGGTTACAAAAATCTTACGTAAGGAGATAGGAATAACAACAGATTAGAATAGTTTTACGTTATAAGCCCCAGTTCCGGTTCAGAGAAATAAAAAAATGTATAACGGTTCGCAACACTGAAGTGGTTCGCAATCCAGTTCGGCGCAGTCGATTTTATCTTGCCCCACGGCGATTTGCTGCATAGTACTATCGACTTGTCGGCATGGCTCCGGCGTAAGTTTCATCAAGGGGAGCCAAAATTTACGAATGAATTACACAGATGGAGAGGTATTTTCATGTAAGTATTAAAGGCAGAGGTAATTAGTGAGAATCCCTGCATCAGCGTTAGGTCTGCGTAGCTTGCACACAGTCAAGGACCTTGACAACAACAGACTCAGTTAATTGACAACAACAGACTCAGCTTCTGGCTTTTACTACAGGAATGGTGGTGAGCGAACTGTGACATGCGACGTATGGTGTTAGAGACAGCGCGAATTCACATTGTATAATACAAATTACAACTTCAAACTTCTACTCTGTAGCAAAGCAAGAAGGCAGCATTTGATATTTTGCTCAGTTTGCTCCAAAATTCTAGTGAGCCGGTCTGACGCAGACTCAAGACTCCACAGACTTCCATTCAGCCGGGCGCGCTCGGACTCACTCACCAGAATCAGACTCAGGCAAGTCTACTTTGCCTACCGACCCTCACAAACTCAACCGTTCTCGAGAATTGAACATCATCACTGAATAAAAGAGCGTCGCACTAGATAGTATATCACACGTGCAGAGGGATTACAAAAGCTAAACATTTAGAAAAAAGTATGCACACTACCTTGGTTTTCCACAAGAAAAGTAGAAAGTTACCTATCAAGAAAGGGGTCAGGCAAGGAGACACAATCTCTCAAATGCTATTCACTGCATGCTTAGAAGAAGTATTCAAGCTCTTAGACTGGGAAGGCTTAGGAGTGAGGATCAACAGCGAATATCTCAGCAACCTTCGGTTTGCAGATGACATTGTCCTATTCAGCAACAATGGAGATGAATTACAACAAATGATTGAGGACCTTAATCGAGAAAGTGTAAGAATTGGGTTGAAGATGAATATGCAGAAGACAAAGATAATGTTCAATAGCCTGGCAAGGGAACAAGAATTCAGGATCGCCAGTCAGCCTCTAGAGTCTGTAAAGGAGTACGTTTATTTAAGTCAATTACTCACAGGGGACCCTGATCACGAGAAAGAAATTTACAGAAGAATAAAATTGGGTTGGAGTGCATACGGCAGGCATTACCAAATCCTGACTGGGAGCTTACCACTGTCGTTGAAAAGAAAAGTGTACAATCATTGCATTCTACCGGTGCTAACATATGGGGCCGAAGCTTGGAGGTTAACAAAGAAGCTCGAGAACAAGTTAAGGACCGCACAAAGAGCGATGGAACGAAAAATCTTGGGACTAACGTTAAGAGACAGGAAGAGAGCGGTGTGGATCAGAGAACAAACGGGGATAGCGGATATTCTAGTTGACATTAAGCGGAAGAAATGGAGCTGGGCAGGCCATGTAATGCGTAGGATGGAAAACCGGTGGACCATTAGGGTTACAGAATGGATACCAAGAGAAGGGAAGCGCAGTCGAGGTCGGCAGAAAACCAGATGGGATGATGAAGTTAGGAAATTTGCAGGCGCAAGTTGGAATACGCTAGCGCAAGACAGGGGTAATTGGAGATCGCCGGGAGAGGCCTTCGTCCTGCAGTGGACATAAAATATAGGCTGATGATGATGATGATGATGCACACTATGGCGGCGGTGGTGGTGGTAATGGTGGGGATGGTGTAGCAGCAGGTGGGATTAGCCTGGCATGCTTTGCCAGCAATTGTTCTGCCTGAGCATCTCATAAGTTAAACATACATGCAAGTTCTTTATTTTCTATGCATCACAATGTCTAATAAGAAACAAATAAGTATGACACACGATGTTGGCAGTGCTGGAAGTATTTCCCTTAAGCATAAATAAAATATGCTAAAGAGATCCTTTAAATATGTGGAAAATCTTATTTTTTGTGTTTGGGCATATATGCATGCATGCGCGCGTTTTTTGTAGGTCAGGATAAAACTGGGTCCTTTCTTTCTAGCACTGTGTGGCCTGAACGCCTGCCTCGTAAATCAAAGAGGACACTTTTGTTCAGAATAGTGCGCAAAAGAGCTAATGTCGCGCACAGATTACGCACACACACGAAAAACTCTTGACTTCAGGTTGTGCTACTTTTTAACTGCGATTAACGATGGTGCTGCAGAAAGTATGCCTCGCTGTCTGGATTTTTCAGTTGTTGCGCATGGCGTGAAGCGCTGAAAATTTCTTAGGTCCTAATCGGCCCCCGAATGAGCTGTAGTTCTGTCTATGACAGTATACGTCCCACAACTGCAGACGCGCAGTTCCACCAGTGGCGCTGCTGATATCCATATTAAATATCAATAGC
Source organism: Dermacentor silvarum (assembly GCF_013339745.2). Lineage (NCBI taxonomy): Eukaryota > Metazoa > Arthropoda > Arachnida > Ixodida > Ixodidae > Dermacentor > Dermacentor silvarum. Next base: position 433,620,685 of record NC_051154.1, read on the forward strand.
GCTGAACGCGAGCACCAAACACGGAGCAAGGGAGTCTACTAGGAGAGAGCGTCGCGTGACCATATTGAAGCATAGCCATAAAAGAAGAAGGAAAGGCTCACGGGAAATTGCGCATCACCACGTGATGCGCAAGCGGTAACTTCTAGCCGCTCAACTCGCGGAGTGTACGCAAGAGGATAGATCGTAGAGTGGCTTGACGAAGGTCGATTGTGACGAAGGCACCACTGAGAGCCACCGCGTACCAAACTTTCTCTTTAAAAGGAAGGGGGGGGGGGATCTACCCTCTTACAGACATCCCACAGATAGGCCTCGTAGAGAAAGTGGTGGCGCGGCGTCAGAGGAGGCTGGCTTGCCAAGGTCAGATGCTTGACGTCATGCTCCCTCCTAGCTTTCTCTTTTTTGTTACCGTCCTCGAAGGCACGAAAGTGTCCGCCAGAAAGCTAAACTGCCGACATTCAATCGAACTACGATTCACGAGAGCACAGCTCTAAATACAGCTCACCTCGTTGTCGTCGAAGGTTGCGCTTACCACTGATCACTTGGAAAGTCCGGTTGCTCCGCAGAAGAAACACGAGTGCCCCTCAGTATAAAAATTGCCAATATCTATAGCATAGACGCGCAGCACGACCAGCCAAGGAGCCGTGCCATGATATCAGTCGTCAGTCGCGCTGAACGCCAGCCGTCACCGCTTCCGCGCGAAAGCAATAGCGGAGTGCAGACGAAAAACAGGGGAGGGGTCGAGCGAACACTTAACGGAAACAGTAACTGAGCCGACCTAACCTACCAAACTCGAGAAACTCGGAGACGTCGCTGTAGCTCGTTTCTCGCAGCACCGCAGTCCACAGCGCCTCGCGCTTTGTCTCACCTTTGTCGTAACCGTGAACGGGTAACTTTACACAGCACACAAACTGCGCGCATGTACCTGGATGTTTCGCGCTTCGCAGCGAGTCTTTCGCCATTTCCCTTCTAAACCAGCCTCCAGCATGCCGCGGAGGCGTGGCTAGTAGACAAACGCGAGGCAAGGGTATACATGGAGGTGGGAATATACGTGCGGCGCCTTGAGGCTGAACTTAGCGGCACCAACTTGCGTTGCAGGTGCTGCGGTATAAGGACAGGCTCAGAGCTGGCAGCGCGCGTACAGGAGGATGGGCGGGTACAGCGCTGAGCTGGACGACAATGTGAACGATGGCTTTGTATTCCCGTCCTTGATATTTTCTATTTTTATGCATTCGTGCGATGTACACGGCGCGCTTCATCGCTTTGCCACGGTCACGACGACTTGAGCGATTTTTTTTGTGTCGTCAAAATAAACAGCACCGACTCAGATTCGCTCACAATATATATATTTATTTCCTTAGAGTTCAGTCGGACTCAGTCTTGCCAAAATTTTTCTAAACCGGCCTGCCTCAAACTCATCAATGTTCTACTCAGCCGAGGACTTAACCTCACCAAAATTGTATTCAGCCAGGATCACTCAAACTCAGACTCAGGGGTCGCGGTCCGAGTAAGGGAGTCGACTCATGACTCTGTTTGCCGACCTATGGAAAAAAGCACGTACGTTCCCCACGAGTCATTTCAAAACTCGAATGGCGGTGTACTCTGCTTGGCTAAGCACCAAACGTGCGTTGAACCATGGCACGTAAGAAAAGCAGATTTTGCGTGCCGTTTAGAGTTGCGATTACGGTTGACTGATAAGGGGACGGCATTCAATGGTGACCGCAGCGTTATGGCTACAATAAGTCATGCCGCTGAATTCGTTGATTTCCCTCCTCGAGGACCGTCTATTCTCCGTTTTCCGTGTTAATCAAATTATTTATTTTTTGTAACAATTTGACCTTATGGCTGAATTGGGAGCGGCACCAGAAATGTTGATTCCGCGGAGCAGTGGAACCACTTTTCGGCTGCGGAACACAACTGGCATGACCGAATTCAGGAGCGCATTCGCTTCTGCTGTGTTACCAGCACGTACCCATCGTCTATCTCCATTCTCGCACAAAACGCAAATCGGGAGTCGTAACGCTCTGCTAGGGTGCTAGCACTGCTAGTGCTAGTGCTAGGGTGCACCGATTGAAGAAGTACAATTATTCGAACAGTCGTGCAATCTATTGAGCACCCGTTGTCGCCTTACATGCTTGAACCGTTTCGTGCCGAACCGGTAATCTTTATTATTTTCTTGCGGTTCAGGTTCGGTTCGGGTTAAGGTACGTCCAAAATTGCGGTTCGGATAGGGTTTTCGGTTCGCGTTTGGGTTCGGTTCGACACCCTGCTCTCAACACACGCCCTCCGGAGTTCCTGACTACCGCGATCATCTATCTCGATTCAGCGCAGCTGTCTGAATTTAGTGAGCAGGCTCTCAGCCATGTTGGTAGCGAGGCCGCGTACTGAAGGCCCCAAAAAAGCCACCAAGCGCAGTATATTCAAGAATAAAATCTTTTCCCCCTTCTGTACCCTCTTCCAAGTAGTTTTATTTCACTTCAGGATGGAGCATACAACAGCGAAAATGTAACTGATCGCGTTACCAATATTGTTCAGAAATTTCTCCGGGAAGCTAATGTACAGCGACGCGTTAAGGCTGAAATAGGTGCAGCATACATTGTGAACATAATGAGCGCGTGTTCCAGCGTTCGCAAGAAGTCCGAAAAGAAAAATCTTGGCTGTAAGCATTATGCCACATTAATGTTCGCGACCTGAGAAATATGTGCTAAAAATTACTAGAGGTCCCTTATGCTGCAACTAAGACGACTTAAAGGCGAAAGCCCGAGCGCCGCTAACTGAATGAAACGACGACTACTTTTCTGCTCAGTCATATTCACTCTGAAACCACAATTTACAGTCATTTTTCCAAGTCATCATGTTTTTTGGAAGTCGCCCTTCCTATCATTCACCAAACTCGAACCGTTACTAAGCACTTTTTTGTGAGTAATCATCACTCTGAAACCACAATTTACAGTCATTTTTGCAAGTTATGCTTTTTGCAAGTCGCCCTTTCTATGATTCCCCAAACTCGAACCATTACTAAGCACTTTTCATTGCTGAGTCACTCTCACTTGGACCCTCAAATCTCACACATTTTTTCCAAGTCACTCCCCAACTCCATAACCCCTAGATTCACTTTTACTTCACACTTGATTCACTCTTGATTCACCCTATCACAGACTTGTTCACCTTCACTCACTCTATCATCTCGGTTTTACTTTCATCACAATTGGTTTGCTCATCACACCTTCATTAACTCTTATCTTAGCTCACGCTATCTCATCATTACCTTTCGTTTGACACCTATCATCCAACTCAACCTCTTGAATTCACCATCAATACACTCTAAATAACCTCATTCGCCTCTTTGTACACCCATTTTTTATCTCTATCATTACCATCGTTACCATACTTACACCCATTACTATAATTATTTTTCGGTTCCTGGCCACTTTTCTGGTATTTCGACCCCATTTTCCCGCTTTGCCATGCTAATTGTCAGAATTATTTAAAGACTATCATCATACATCGATATTAATATACCTCATGTAATTACCCAACGATTGATATATAATGGTATGGGGTTTCTAATGATCTGATTGTGTTATATATATATTTTTACATATTTTTACCGATTTTCTGCCCGATTAGGGGCTTCCCTTTTTCAAGGTCACCACAGAACGAGACATATAAGGTTGTCTCCTTAAGACAACAAACGCTCACCGATAATTATTTTATTTGCAGTTAGAATACGAAGGTAAGCCTCAAAATGCAATAAGAGAAACAACACACTATAGCGTCAAAACGGAAGAATAGCGATGGCGAAGTCGATTTCATCCAGCTGACGGGTGCGGACGCTGCAGGTTGGGTCGCGACAGCGTTAGACTGCCCCTTGACGACACCATGTAGCGAGGACTAGGAAGTTCGCGTCCACGTATCGTCACTGGCGAGTGATGGTCTCGGCCGATTAGGTTTTGGTCAGATCTGCCAGTGACGACACGTTAGCGAGAAGCGCCCGGCTCTCGCACACATTCTAGAAGGCCGGGGTCGCCGTCTTGGAGTTCCAGCCGGGAGGCACGACGACCCACCTCGGGTCCCGCAGCAGGGACAGGCTACTTCTCCACGCATCGCGTATCTCGAATATATTGAGCTCGCAGTCCCGCTGCTTGTAGTCTATCATGCTCAAGAGCGTGTAGCGGGTTTCTGGGGCACCCGAAAGCTCTTCTCATAGGGAAGACGTCGGATTGCGGCAACACCGCGTGCGATGCGAGATAGTATAGTGGGCTCGCAGTGCATAGCATTTCACATAAGGCGGTCGCCGGGTGGTAATCGAACGAAGATGAGGGAGCAGAGGCTGCGGGTCCTACCGGCCTCTCTTAACAACGCAACAGCGTCTCCACGGCGAGGGTCAGCGGCGCATCCCGCAGGATAACCCCAGCTGGCAAACACGGAAGTAGAACGGCAAGGTTGCAGCCAGTGACTGAGACCATGCGGACCGCAAGACGCGAGAGGTAGGCGTTGCCGCACAGTCGCCGGGTGAGTCCCTGGAACTGAGACCAGGAAAGTGGAGCGGACGTTTGAAATGTCGCTTGACAGGTTTTGGGGCCGTGTTGCAGATAGGTCACGAGGCTGTCAATCACAGCGTAGAATCCTTTGAACTTTACCCTGCTTCTGTCCCTGTCGCCGACTTGCTTCGAGAAATTCGCCAGACCCCGCTGCTTGAGCATGCCCAGGCTCAGTAGACCCAGCGCCAAGTTGACCGTGAGGATGTCTACGAGCCGCAAGGTGGCGTCGTTGCGAAGATACACCTGGTTGAATGATAGCTTCTTGAGAGTCGCATTGCCGTCGATCACTTTCGTGATGTCACCCAAGTTGACAACGGAAACCAGACAGCTGCTGACGTGAAATTCGGCGAGCGTTGCCATGTGCGAAATAACAGGTACGAGAGATAACTGGAGATTCGCGGTGGCAGCGATGCATGTGCCAGTCAGGCTCTCTACTTTCCCGTTGACTCTCAGCACCGTGGTGAAGTCCCTGAGGTCCACCTGGTTTAATTCGAGGTTGTACATCTCGAACGTCTTGAGCGGCGTGCACCGATCAGCTACGGCGGAGAACAACGTTGCGAGTCCGTGATACTTCCCGTACGTGCAACGCGCGCGGCGGCTTACCACGAGCTCATCGATGACTGCGCTGCATGACACCAGGTCGGCCAGCATGTAGCAGGAGTCGACGTGAATCTTGCGCAGGCCATGTTGCCCGGCGCCGCAGCGTGTGAGCGTGTCAGCCTCGGGCACGTAGATCCAGTTCTCTAGTAAGACGAGCGTGCACAGGGCCTCACACCTAACGAGAAGCGCGCAGAGCACGGGCACGCCAACGCTGGAGAAGTACGCGCTCACGATCTCCACGAGGTTACCGCTCTGCTCAATGCCGTCCCGGACGAAAAGGTGATTTTGCGAGATGCTCGAACTGCGCAGCTCCAGGAGCTCAATGGAGGGGCCTTCCTTGAGCAATCCATGGACCAACAGAAACGGGTACCTGCGTTGTATTTTGGACGAGACGCGAACCACGCGTCTGCTCAGGCAAGCCAGGCCCAGCCATCCTGGTCTCAGTTCACGTAGCTCGATGTTCACGATCGAACGGAATCTGTTCCATCCGGACAGCTCAGCAAGGAGGAAGCAGCAGTCGGCCACGCTGGCCGCGCATGACTTGTCGTGATCCACCCGACAAGGGTTCAAGGTGCTCAGCAGGTGGCGAAGGTTGGACAAGGCCTGGTTGACCGACAGGCACACGCTCGGACAGCTGACGACCAGGTACGGGGCGTACTCGCGCAGGCGGCCACTCCATGGCTTCATCTCGTAGACCTGTAAACAAACACCTGTTCTACTCGTACGCCTCTTTTGACATTGCACAGCGACAATGCCCGGTTTCTGTTGCACGGGCTTCAAGTGCGCATAGAAAGTAGAACGTTCACGGGCTATAACATTTTGTGCATCCGAGCACACAATTGCGCGCGTTGGCATAAGTAGAGCGCGGAGATGTCAAAGGAGCCTTCTCCAATCGAACACAATGTACTTTTGTAAGCCAAGAAGCCTCGTGTCGACTAGCTGATGCATAGAAAATATGGTACCCGAACACATTAACTCTCCGCCTCTTCGCCATTTCCCTCTTTGAAGAATATTCATCGCCAAGTATCACTCAAAAATTGCTCATAATTAAATATTCATTTCATCTTTAGATAAAGCTCACGTTGGTACAATTTCTTTCCTAGATGAAACAGACGGTCCCGTGGTTATCTTTGTGACAGCACAATGTGCAGATTGTCTGCTTAAATACTATATTTACCAGCAATGAGGAATTGCGATGGAAGCTACCGCTGGCGTCAGCCAATCAGGAGCGTTGTCTATTCCTTCTCGGGGCAGTATCGAGTGAAAAAAAACGCCTCACAGCCTCCACTACGCTGCAAGGTAATTGATAAACTTAGTTTAGGACGTCAGAAACATTCTTTTTTTGGCACGCACGAAGTAAGCATCACTTTCCATAAGAAAATATTAGCTGCGTTTGTCTTTAAACCTGAACATAACAAAGAATGTAGACCAGTTAGTAAAGACGGTGGCTGATGTACCAGCTGTGAATATTCCTGGTGCATACGAGAAGCGTCCCACCTCGTTACGTGTAGCACCTCGCACCATGCGTAGCGCTGTATTGCACATTCACATGCTCTATTGGAAGGGCAACACACCAAGAAATTATGACTCTATAACTGGTATAGTTCTGTTTTTCGCCCATGTCGTGCGGTGAAGTGTATTGACTATCGTGTAAGCCGTGGCAATTCTTAAGTACTCTCAGCAGCAATTCAAACGCAAACAAATCGATACCGCCTAGGCTGCGTTACTGCGTTTCCGGCTTTGCCTGTAGTTGTAAAATAGACATAATTGTATCAGTGGCATCTGGGTACGCAGAATTCTGAAAGTCCGGCTACGGATCAATTGGTTATAACCCTGCCTGATGATTACAGATAACAAGTGTTCGGATTAGCTTGTTCTTGTTCGCGTTTCCAGTCATACTGACGGGGACATAGAACTTGAACCACGAGTTAGAATTTGGCGCGAACGTCTCCTCCACCTTGGACGATGATAATGCTGCTACTGTCAGAATGCGACTGCCTCGATCGGGCGAGAATCAAACCCGTAACTACGTGCTCAGCAACAGAGCGTCATATAATACTGAGTCACTGCGGCGCGCAACAAAGGTTTCGTTCATCGCAGCCAGCAACGAAGCTGAGAGTGAGGGAAGGGCCTTACACTTTGTTTGGAGCGTCGCCGTCGCCTCAGGTCCATCGGCATCATTGACCACGGAGCTCGATCGCCTCCAGGTGCGGGCGCAGTGCTAGGCGAAATTCCTGGAACAGAGCCGAACAGGATGCTGCGTCGTACCTCTCGTGGTTCAGCGAGCATCTGCGCGATTTCGGGGGCACGCCTTGCTCGTGGCACGCTCTCGCGCGGTTGCTTCACGAGGCGCGAGAATTTAACCCGTTCTCGACGACTGCCGACGCTGCATGGTTCTTTGTAGCAAGTTCTAATCGGAAAAGGACGAAGAACCAAAGTACCGCTAGGTCAAGCCGTGTGCGTGAGGACTATATCTTATATGAAATGGCAGACTGACTTGCCAAAGCTTCCCTGGATGGCCCGGCAGTAACCCTTTGCCGGTTACGGCGTACGTCTCTTATCAATGCACATAAACCTATGTCTTAATCAAGTTTCTAAAAAATCCCCCATTATTGAATTCTGACTTCCAGCACCTGTAGTTCTCCTGGTATTATCAATGGTTTCCACCTAGGCGCTATGGCGTTGAACCTAGAACCTTGCGATGCCGCATTCTGCAGTAAACTTTTTTTGCACAGGCTGGTCTGACGCAATCGCTTCTCCGTTATTTCTGTAATGAATGAGATGCAATTGTTGATTTATTTTTGTTATTTCGTCGATCTTCCCCACAAATAAAAAGTCATCTTTAGGCTCTGTTTCACCAACTCGGATTCATATTGGCTTCCCAATTATGCAATCTATCGGGGCTTCGGCTCTAGGCTTGAGCCACAGAGGTGCCACTTTTGCCTAGCAACCTGGAGTTTCAGTAGCAACACAACGTGTATTACATTATCCTTCTTTTTTTTCTTATACATTCTCATCTATATTCGGAGTTTTATATCATTCATTATGAAGGGAATTCGGCATGATTTCACTTCTTTTTCTTTTCTTTAACTGTTTTTTTACTTTTCATTTATTCTTTTATTATAATTTGCCGAAAATTTACTGCCCGCTTCTTCAACCATCTGTCATTGGGGCATGTGCCATAATATGAAAATCATCATCAAGCCGTGCGCTCGAAAACGCTTGGTTTGAAAATTTCCTTTAGGAAAATAGTTACTGGGTAAGTTTTGCTTCATAATTACTAGCCAAATAAACGGAGATGGAGGAGGTAAACTGATAATTGTGGTAGCTGGAAGAGTGACATTATAAATGTGTAGTAGTTTCGCCCGCAAGGCTAACCATTAATAGCGATGTGAAAGTTAAAACAGGTACACGAACTAGGTTTGTAGTTTTATCAGCCGTGTAAATTGCAGTAACTATTGGCTTACTAAATAAACAAGCATGGTGTCACACGCGCACAGACAAACGTGAACCGATGTCACTCGTAAGAATTGTTCACGTTTTCTACAAAAACGACTCTGGCTAGAGTCGCCATATAATGAAGTTTTCATCTTTTTCTTCATCTGCTTATGTGACCTCGTGGAAAATTGGCAGGTCACGTGTACGTGCGACCTCAGCGCAAGCAAGCAAAAGAAAAGGGGCAAGTTGCAACTGCTTTTGTACAAAGCAGTGACAACTTGTGCCCCTTACAGCAGCAGTCGTGGCCGAGCGGTTAAGGCGATGGACTAGAAATCCATTGGGGTCTCCCCGCACAGGTTCGAATCCTGTCGACTGCGTGTTTTTTCTTTCATTTTTTTATGAACCAGCATGGCCTTATTCTGCATTTTGCAGGTGAAGCCAGTCTCTTGCATTTAGTTATATCTTTCACATTACCTAATGATAAAATAAATATTCCGGCGTAACCCATCTCAAAATGACTGTCGACGTTAATGCGACTGGAATTCAAGCAATGTAGCGGCATACCTCACTGCTGAAGCCACCTTTATTTAGAATGTGTAGGGGGTCAATCTGAGATTTCCATTGCTTCGACTATGCGAGCCATGCTGTCTCTCCGGGAACGAACAATCTTGCTGTGACTCGCTCGCCAAGGTCAGCCATGACCATGGCGACGGCTGTAGGGTGACGACACAGTGACTGTCTGTAGAACGCCAGCTCCTGATAACAGTCCCAAAGTGAGTATGTGATTTCCCATTGCTGTGGACTTCAGTGTTATGCAGAGTATAGCACTGGAATCAGCACATTCCAGATGTCCCTGTGCGGGGACCAGATGTGAGATGCGTCCAGCACTTATAAAAGGAGACTAGCCACGGCCTCGGCCACGGCAAGCCAGAGCGTTCGAGTCCCGGATGTCACATGTGCGCGCTCTCTCGTGAGAAGAGAAGCGTGGAAGCCGTGGTGAAGAGAAACTTGTTACATGCCTTCGTCCGTCGTGTCGCGGCTCGCCACAACCGGTTACGACGCCGGATCCTGGAACCTTGCGCTTGGCGAGTGACGTTACGATGTGGTTGGCGACCGAGGGGTGACTGACCATGGGCGGCAGGAGATCAGGTGGTGGGGCAGAGAACGAGGTGCCACTTTTGCAAGCAGTCGGTCATTAACGGCGCTCGTAATCAGAACCTCAAAGCTCGCGAGCGTAAGGCATGTACATCGAACAAGCGCTTCTCTTTTGCTGCACGTGCTTAGAACATTTTTTGCTTCACGTGGTAAGCGCTCTTTAGCTTCAGGCACTAAGCACTCCTCTCAAAGCGCTCCTCTTTCGCTTGACTCACTAACTGCCCCTCATTTGCCTCACGCGTTAAGCCCTTCACCTTTGCTTCACGGGAAAAGTGCTCCGCTTTTGTTCCATTCACTAAGCGCTCCTCTCTTGCTTCACGTTCTAAGCGCACCTCTTTACGTCACGGTGCTGAATATTCTGTTCATTACCAATTTTGTCATAAACCAATGGCAAACATCTGTCCATTTATTTACTTAGATACCTAGAGCGCCCAATGTTGAGCATTAGATCAGGGGAAAGGAATATTATAGATATGTTCAAAAATAGATTGTTGATGGTACAAAACAATACATCTAATACACAATACAATACAACACAATATCAATATTCGAAAATGCAGCACTTAATGAAAGATTACACCTAAGGTTATTATGCAATACTATATAAATACAATGTAGTACATAATACAACACAACAATATTTAAAAACAAAAGTACAGCGATTAAGGCAATAATACGCTTGAGGAGAATAAAAGCCGTGGACAGGAAAGACTAATGACCTATTCTATCAGAAGGAAAACAGATTTTTGTACTAAACATACAAATGTTGCGACCACAAATTTTTAAACACAGATGGCGTTGATTTGACAACTTCATGCGGCAGTTCATTCCAGTCGTGTACAGTTTTGGGAAAGACGGAATGCTTATATGGATTGATGCGGCATTTGAACTCTTGCACTTTTAGCATATGGTCTGTTCTGGGTGATATGTAACTTGGTTGCTTCATGTATATGTCCCTGCACAAACCAGTTTTGCCTGTGAAAATATTCAAGAAAAGTTTAAGTCGTAACTATTTCCGTCGGTTCCCGAGAAGTGGCCTTCCCAAGTTAACACGTATTTGTGATGAGCGCTGAATGAAATCATAGTTGGCGGTAACGAACCGGGCGGCGCGTTTTTTTATTCGTTCGAGTTGATTAATGGCTGTGTTTGTCTCCGGGTCCCAGGCAGAGCAACCGTACTCCAACATCGGACGAACGTTTGTTAAATAAAGTGTTTCCTTTAACTTATGGGGGGCTCTCCAGGAATTACGTTTTAGAAAATTTATCATACGACTAGCCTTAGACACCACGCTCCCTATATGGCCATTCCAAGAACGATTATTTTTTAAAACAACACCTAAGTACTTGTAACTGCTTACCTCAATCAATGTTTCTGTGTGTAGAAAGTAATTTGTAACAATCGATACTCTCTTGTTAGTGAGCGAATGACATTGCACTTGGCAGAGTTTAATTTCATGCTCCAGCTATGGCACCACGTGGACACTGCTAGAAGGTCCACTTGTAAGATACTTGAATCGGCAGGGGACGTAATGGCGCGGTATATGCAACAATCAAATCGCAGATATCTCTGTAGTCAGCATTTTCCAATAATGGTGGAAGTAAAGTATACGCCGTTAAGAAAAGCAGCAATGCCCTCGTATGAAATAAGCGAGTACTGATGGTAGCGTTGCCTTCTTCCGACCGTAACTTATGGATATCGTTTGTATTATATATACTGAACAATATAATGTATATATATTATTTGTATTTATATATTTTGTATATATTTGTATACATATTTGTATATACAGGGCGTTTCAGCGGACACTTTCAAAAATTCTTAAAGTTTTCCTGTGGCAGATAGCCCACTTTTAGTTAATGAGCCGGTCTACTCGAAGCGGCGGACATTACTTGCGCAAAAAATTGAAATACATAATCGACTAATTATAAAAATTCACAAATAATTTTTTAACCAATCACCTGATGGCCCATATTGTAAGCTACAAATTGTAGCCGTGGAGTTCGCAAGACGGATCCACTTGAAACGAAATCTCGGGATGACACCCGTTTCGGGATATTAATTCCCGAAATTTACAGTGAAATGCATTGGCGTTCCAGTTAATTTTGTGCTTCAATGCATAAATACAGGTTGTGCTAAGAAACTAACTGGAACGCCAGTGCATTTATTCGCAAAGTTCGGGAATTAATATCTCGAAAGCGGTGCCATCCGGGGAATTTGTTCCAAGTGAATCCGCCTTGCGAATTCCATGGCTACAATTTGTAGATTACAATATGGGCCATCAGGTAATTAGTTAAAAAACTTAATTAGTGAATTTTTACTAATTAGTCGACTAAGCATTTCAATTTTTTGCCCAAGTAATGTCCGCCGCTTCGAGTAGACCAGCTCATTAACTAGAGTTGGGCTATCTGCCACAGGCAACCTTAAATAAATTTTGAAAGAGTTCGCTGAAACACCCTGTATATATCATTGAACAATATATTGGAAGTAGTTTTCGAAGAAAGCCCTACGATAGTTTGCCACTATAAATACAACCGAGAGATAAAGCGTACCTAAGATTTAGTGTTACACGTGGTCCCGAGCGCATTGTGATATAAAAATCTTACAGGAAGAAATTATTGAGCGAGCTAAGGTAGGCAAGGTATTTGTACCATAGCAGCACTTTGGAATCTTATCGTGACGCAAACAAATTGTGGAAGAGTGTTAATACTGGGCTACTATCTTGCGACGGAAGCAATGTGGCACTCCAGACGAGGTCAGTGTTAATGGCCAAAATGTATCTGAAGCAGCCCTAGTAGATTAATTTATTGCAAATTTTGTGACGAGATATTTTTAAAGCACTGATCAGCCCGCTAACGTTCCACACCCTGTTATCAATCTGGACTCAGTGTTCACGACATATCCATTAACGGGTTCTGAGGTGTTCGCACACTTTGCGAACCTAAAATGCCGCAAGAGCTGCGATGTGAACGATTCGCAGATTACACCAATGAAGTACGTATTGAACATAGGAACCCCATCGATTGCACACATTTTTATTTTATGCCTTGAATCTGGAGTGTTCTCTCGCCGTATGCATGTAGCTATAGTTTGTGCGCTGTACAAAAAGACGTCAAAAAAGTGTTTATGAAATTATAGACCGGTAACGATAATACCCATATTTTCTAAAGGTCTACAAAAATTAATTCACACTCGCATGAATAATGTTTATGAAAACCACAACAGAATGACCGAAGCCCGCCCTCCCTAGTTAGATGTTTTGCACAATTTCTGTTTATTTGTTTTTTTTTGTAAAACAAACGAACAGATATTGCGTTACATTAGCTAAAGGAATACATCTTACGGTGGTATGAGGATAGGATAGCTGTGCTAGGTGAACTGGTGGATTTTTTATAAGATTTTGAATATTTCAATCATAAACAGCTTGTGGGAAAACTTGACACATGTGGCTTCCGGCATCCGGTCCTTTCACTTGTCTCATCAAACTTTGAACACTGCCTTCAGTATGCCAGCAAAAACAACTATAAATCTTTCTTTAAAACAAATAACAACTGCTGTCCCGCAGGGCAATGTTCTTGGTATTCTCTTTTTAACCAATATATAAATGATATAGTTAACATGTCTACGAGTGCGAAATATATTATCTATGCAGATGATGTAACCTTACTATTTCCATCAAATGTAGTATTCGACATGATTGAAGAAGCACATTTTTCGCTGAAATGATTGCAGTGTTGGTCAACTTTAAGTCAATTGAAGATTAATGTGTCCAAAGCCAAATCAGTAATATTCACGGCTATACGTAAACAAGCTTCAATTTCGCCTAATTTATATTATGGCTCCGCAAAAATTGACATCGTAGAAAGCGTACGACTCGTAGGTGTGAATTTTTCGAGTAACCTGAGTTGGTATAATCAGGTAAATGCAATTGCAAGTAAGTTTTCTCGATATTACGGAAGTAATAGGCTGGCATCGACACTTCCTTCAAACTAAAGTATACATTTTGATTCAGATAGCAATTATATGGACCCTTCAAGCTCATTTCTGCCGTAGGCGACGCTGTCGCCGTGAGGTTCCGTATGAAGTCCAACGACAATAAAATGGTTGCCGCGCGCCGTACGCTGTGTGTGCGAGGGAAAGCGTACGAGGGTAAGCCGGAAATCGTGGCTCAACGTAGCGCACACGAGGGAGGAAGGCAGGCCGGAAGTGTTCGGTCCTCTATTGCGCACAAGGCACGGGGGCGAGGCAACGGAGAGGAATAGGGAGGGGGGGGGGGGGCGTTCTGCTTCCGTCGGATGCTGCTCACAGCGTGGCCGCGCGGGAGCCGTATCGATCTGCGATCTCGGCGATGCGCGCGCACGCGTGGGCTCATCTTCAAAGCGATCTGCGATGCGGACAAATTGCATGCGCCGAGTGTTGGTAGCTTCGTATGAGCTGTCCTTTCGACGTTAAACAGAGCTGCCACTTGATTATAGTATATTTCCATGTTTTTGTCACACGTGAATTATTTCCAGCTTGAATGGGGAGCAGCAAATGCTACTGACTTGCAAAAGTTTTCATGTTATGGCGCGCAATGTCTTACGAAGGTATTTTCAGACACGTAAGTGATTTGTTCGTGAAGTAAAGTTTTATTAAAAATTATGGCGTTTACCAGTTTTGGATTATTGATACTTGGAGGAGAGAAATGAGAGGTAATATCAATGCCTGCGCTCTCTGGCGCATCTTCATACCAATGTACCCATGTATACAAGCGCCCACTCCGAGCTTTGGTACGTTCCGAAATGCTCAACTAACTACGAAAGTAAAACTTTAGGTAACATACTACCACGTCTGTTGAATAAATTTAATAACAGTCAAGTGGATATATGTAAAATTTATCCCAACACTCTAATTGATATTGTTCCTCATGGATCTTAGCCATGTGTCTGTTTCATTCTACGGAATGAGTTTGCGAACGGCTGTTGTACCAGGTTAGCTTTGTTACAATCTACATACCATCAGGATGTAATGCAATCTTTTGTTTTCTTATTACAAGAGCTTATCTTTTGTTGTATTAGCATCTTATAATAACATTTCTTTCATTGATTGCTGATGTATTCGATACTGCTGTAACTTTTTCTTTTCACTGCAGACTTTAGCTATATCATTTTAACACTTATGTATTGTTATTCAAGTTCAAGTTTCTGTAATTTCTCGCGAATATCCAGAATCAGTTTTACAGCGTAAGATTTTATCCAACAGCCGCTTCGCTTGGCAATGTTGTCCGCCGCCAGTCCCACCGCCAGAAACATGTCACCAGGGATACGGTGGCTAGATGGGTAGGTGTGCCGACGAAGCGTAGTTCACCACTTCTCCGCATCATGACGCAGAAGTGGCGCTGCGGACAGTATAACGGCTGAGCTGCGCGCAACGTCGGCTGCGCTGTGTAGACGAGCAGCGTGTTTGATAGTATCGCTGCCTCTGCTCTAGCTTTGAAGTACGCGTTATACAATGCCGTTTTGAGCAGTGTAGGCAAAGCCAGAATGGGGAATTTGTTACTGTCGTCTAGTCAGAAGACACGATATGCTGAAGTCAATTTTCTAGCTCGGCCATTGGTCACATTTATTGGTGTAAACGCGGCGCTCCAGCCATTGCAATAAATACATAGATGCATTTTTTTCCATGCATAAAACAATACTGCAGTGGTTTTATACGGTATATGGAAATGTGTTTACGTGATATTTAGTGAGTTCTAATTTTTCAATTTCGAGAAATCCGGCAATTGTGTTTATTGCTGCCTGAGTTACGGTATTTAAATTGTTACGAGACGAATTGTGTTGTTAAGTGCATATGGTTCACTGTCTGGTTGCAATAAAATAAAGCAATACGTCTTGGGCTAGATTCATGAATATATTTGAAATACAAGAAGCGCTCTCATAACTTGAGTCAGCAGACGCACCAACATAAATAGCCTAGCAGCAGCAAGGTCGCAACGCTGGTCCACCACATCATAACAGTATTCACAGCACACGCCTCCGCTTCAGGTGATTCCTCTTCTCCCTCTTGCTTTCGCGCGCCATTTTATTGCCCTTGACAACAAAGTAAAGGCGTGTAATTGAATAATAGAACTTCACAACATCGTTTGTGAACTCTTTCTTGTGCCGCTGACAGCCGATCAAGTTTGGAGGATTCAGCTGCACAAAGGATGCAAAGTCGGCGATACTGTTCCTTCGTAACTTATTTAAACTGAAGCACAGCTTGAAGGCGTCTTGGAGCAATGCTACCAGTTTTTTTAGTGCTTCAGAAGGGAGCAACAGCCATGACCATCTCATTCTGTTGAATTCAGTAATGTCCGTGAGCAATCGGAGCACTTGGTTATTTGCAGGAACTTCCTTGCTACATAGCCTGCTATATAGAATACAAGCCTAGAGTCACTTTTATTTTCCCTGTAGCAGCGAAGCGTTGCTCGATGTCGCCGGCGCTGAGCACCTCATGTGCGGCTTGCAAATTGCCAATGTCGAGGAGCTCATCGACGTACGCTTTTCGGTGTACGGCTTGCTCATTAACGTCGCCGATACTGAGCAAGCTACTGAGCAGCCCGGGGCGAAAATTTCCGCTGTCTTTCTCACAAATATAGAGCCTGACTTGCAGTTCGGAGCGAAGCAGTAAGTCTCCTTGGTGGTCTTCTTTGGTGGAGAAATGCCACGGCTAATCTCGCCAGTCATTTTTCTGACCTGGAACATTCCACATCGCTTAGGAACTTGCAAGCAGTATGAGAGACGCGGAGCTCTTAACCTTTGAAATGAGACACGAACAGACGACATACGACTATTCCAATACGGGCTTTATTTTTTTTTGCTCGCCGCCAGCCCCCTGTAGCAGACGACGCGCGCTGCGGGACCGTTCTAATGACCGCAGCGCCAATTTTGCGTCATGACGCGGAGAAGTGGTGAACTACGCTGCAGACACGCCGGTCTGCTCACCTACCGATGTAGCCACCGTACCAGGGATGTGACATGTGCACCGCGTAGTCTTGCTACCTGTGCTTACTCTTCGGTACACGTTATGGCGCCTGCTCGCAAAGTACGAACCGCTGCTAAAGAAGCCAATCGAAGAGCGACGAGCGCAGCTGCAACCAGGCAACGTCAGGCTCAGCAGACCGCTGTGTAGAGAGCAGTGCAAGCCGCAGCTCGCCGTCGACGCCTCTTGTACCGAATATGCTCTTTTTTTCTATCTGCTCGCTGAATGTACGTTAGCTGGCTGCACACAGGCTTCACTTCATGCTCGACCCAATTATACTGCAAGCGCTCCTACTGTGTTTCTCCATAAGCTAGGGTCGTCCACAGGAAATCACCGGCTACATGTGTGTCGTATCAGCAAATAGTGGTGTGCTCCGGGCCTCGGGTGCAGCGATATACGAACGAGGAAATGAGTGTGTGTAATTAGAACTCATAGGAGCACCGGAATAAGACTTAGCAGAAGTGTGAGCAGTGGGTAACTGCGAAGGAGGCCTCTCTGCATATGTCGCCAGGTGCGCAACATAGGAAGATAGGGGACTTCTTGACACAGACGTTGGTTCCTGACCACGACGTGCCCCTAATTGCTACGGGTGATTTCAGTTTCAATATAACGCATCCCCCAACGCCTGGTTTTTACAATATGCAAGAAGTTCTAAGATTGCTGTTTGTGTCGAATAAATAATGCAGCTCTTCGCACAGCTGGCTCTTGTTTGGACTTTGTATTTACAAACAGCGAAGTACCCGTAGTGCCTCGCTGCCGGTCCTTCGCTACCTACTTTTCGGATCATAAAGCATGCCTGAATGTGTGTGAATAAATGTGTGCCAATTAAAACATTACTTTTCGTATATTTAGTACTTGCAGTTACCTTCTTTGGGCAGTTTACGACGCTCTCCTTTTGAGCCGCTCCTCCAGCTTGCGCTGTGACTGTGCTGCGTGTGTCGCGCAGTCCTGTGACTTCCTTTTTCCAAATCATGCATACTGTTTGCCGACTGCGTCCACGCGCTGTAAGAGTCGATGGACGGGCTCGTCAAGCTGCTCGTGCAGCTTTATTCCCGGGCCCTCGCACACTGAGAATGTGAAATAAAAGTCAATTCAATAATAGTGTAGCACGCAACATCAGACTTTACTACGGGTTAGAAAAGAAAAAAATAAAGTTACAGTTCAGAGGCATGCACTTATTTTTTAAATTGCAGGAGTGTTAACGGCTTTACGCGTGGCACCAGAGCGGTTCTTCAGCCCACGGCTAAGAAAATATAACCGCAAAATGTGGCGAAAAACACTACATACGCACAGCCAGAGAGCATGAACACATATATCTGCACGTGAGTCCAGGAAGTCATGGAAGACAAACATGTACATTTCCACAGGTGACTACATGCACTTGAAAAATGTCCCATATCACAAACTAGAATTTGGGCATCCTATTCAAGAAAATTTATTAACACTAGAATCGTGCTTAACAACAAACTCCAACCAAGCCTGATGCTGGATGTAATGTTAGCGAAGGAGACGAGCCAATAGTTAGCGGGCGACCGTCGTATTGCGCCAGCGGCGTCCTTGCGAACCGCGCTGCCAACGGCAGCAGTAAGAGCAATGGCATGTTATGCAGACGACGGGGCGAAGGCCGTCAGCGCACAGATGGCGTTTCCACTGATTTTGTACAGTTTTACAGCGAAGCTGTTAAGGGCTCAGTCTCCGATGGTCGTGGCCGTGTGTATAGAAAAAAAAACTCATTGGCTTTGTGATGTATGTGCGAGGAAAAGCGCGCGAGGGACGCACGCTTTCATGGGGATCTGTGAACGCACGGTGGAGAGTATTCTCAGTTATATATGTCATTGACAGTATTCTGAATCTAGAATTCGAGTGGTAGTAAAGTGACTGATGTTATCTGTATTTCATATGCAGCCTCTTATCGGTGCATACTTATCGTAAACGTTGCTTTTCCTGCTTGTACGAACCGATCCATTAAAGCAGAGTGTGCGTATTTATTGAATATGTTCACTCGTGTGCGGTCTTATGTTTTGTTTGAACACAGTGGTTTCACTTTTTTCTCTTTCTTTTCTTCTTTTTGTACTATATTTCATGTTGTAACCACTCCTCCAGAGGCCCGAGGAGGGCCTGCAGTTTCGTAAAAAAATAATTAAATTACTTCCGTCGGCAAAAGGCCGTTGGGGGACGGGAGGGAGGGAGGGGAGCAGCACCGGCAACGCGCAGAACTGTTGTCGACGGCGGCGGTGTTTTGCCCGCGTTCGCACCGAATGCCCGCGGCGTTGG
Organism: Dermacentor silvarum; assembly: GCF_013339745.2. Taxonomy (NCBI): domain Eukaryota; kingdom Metazoa; phylum Arthropoda; class Arachnida; order Ixodida; family Ixodidae; genus Dermacentor; species Dermacentor silvarum. The sequence goes on from NC_051154.1 coordinate 433,639,689, forward strand.
TGACGTGTTTATGAAGAACGAGCCAACCGTAGCCGTACACCCTATGGCGGTGTACCGTAGGGACCATAAGACACTGTAGGTTACTAAAGAAATGAAAACCACCGGATCATATATCTTTCTTATGCTTTATTAGCTCAAATAACCAATTACACCATCACATCTTAATAGTCATAAATGGAAATACATACTCCGACCATAGTACAGCTTCGCTGGGCTTCCTATCTCCACACCAGTGGAAGGGCTGACAGTTATTTTTTTCAATCCTGGCGAGATTGCAAACGATTTAAGTGCGTCTGCTTTTGAGAGAA
>NC_051154.1:433640096-433702004 GCF_013339745.2 Dermacentor silvarum
AATGTGCGAGGGCCAGGAAGTTCGCGTCCACGTATCGTCACTGGCGAGTGATGGTCTCGGCCGAATAGGTTTTGGTCAGATCCACCAGTAACGACATGTTAGTGAGCCGCGCCCCGATGTCGAGCACCTTCTAGGAGGCCGGGGCCACCAACTTGAAGTTGCGGCTGGGACGCATGACGAACCGCATCACGTTCTGCAGCAGGGACAGGTTACTTGCCACGGGTCCCGTATTTCGAATGTATTCAGCTCGCAGTCCCCGCACTCCCGTGTAGTGAGGATGTTTACGAGCCGCAAGATGCCGTCGCTGCTAAGGTACACCTGGCTGAATGATAGCTTTTTCAGTGTCACGTTGCCCTCAATCGCTTTCGTGATGTCGTCAGCAGCTGTCTGGGAACCAGACAGCTGCTGACGTGAATTTCGGCGAGCGTTGCCATGTGCGAAACAACAGGTACGAGAGATAACTGGAGACGGGGTGGCAGTCGGCCTCTGCACTTTCGCGCTGACGCTCAGCACCCTGGAAAAGTCCCAGGGGTCCACCTGGTTTAATTCGGGGTTCGTACACCTCGTACGTCTTCAGCGGCGCGCACCGATCAGCGACGGCGGTGAACAACGCTGCGAGTCCGTGCGTCTTCCCGTACGTGCAACGCCCGCGGCGGCTTACCACGAGCTCATCGATCACTGCACTGCATGACACCAGGTCGGCCAGCACATAGCAGGAGTGGACGTGAATTTTGCGCAGGCCATGGTGCGCGGCGCCGCAGCGTGTGAGCGTGTCAGCCTCGAGCACGTCGATACAGTTCTCGAGGAAGACGAGCGTGCACTTGGCGTCACAAATGACGAACAACTCCCAGAGCATGTGCACGCCAACGCTGGAGAAGTACGCGCTCACGATCTCCAGCCTGTAGAGTGGGGTCGACGTGGAGTGGAGCGCGTCTGTCAGTTGCCTGGGAAGGCAGTCGAGGAGCTGGTAGTAACAGATCTGGCCGTGCCTCAGGTTACCATTCTGCTCAATGCCATCACGGAAGAATAGGTGGTTTTGCGAGATGCTCGAACTGCACAGCTCCAGGCGCTCAATTGAGGAGTGTTCCATGAGCAGCCTGTGGACAAACACAAACGAGTACCTGCGTTGTTTTTTGCACGGGACGGGAACCACGCGTCCGCGCAGGCAAGCCAGGGCCAGCTGTCCTGGTCTCAGTTCACGTAGCTCGATGTTGACGATCTAGCGGAATCTGTTCCATCCGGACTGCTCTGCACGGAGGAAGCAGCAGTCGGCCACGCTGGCCACGCATAAGCTGTTGTGATCCACCCGACAAGGGTTCAAGGTGCTCACAAAGTGGCGAAGGTTGGACAAGGCCTGGTTGACCGACAGGCACAGGCTCGGATAGCTGATGACCAGGTACGGGGCGTACTCGCGCAGGCGGCCACTCCATGGCTTCATCTCGTAGACCTGTAAACAAGCACCAGTTCTACTCGTACGCCTCTCGTGACATTGCACAGCGACAATGCCCGGTTTCTGTTGTCCGGGCTTCAAGTGCGCATAGCAAGTAGCATGTTCACGGGCCATAACATTTTGTGCATCCGAGCACATAATTACGCGCGTTGGCATCAGTCGATCGCGGAGATGTCAAAGGAGCCTTCTTTGAAAGCCCAATCGAACACGATGTACGCTTGTAAGTCAAGAAGCCTCGTGTCGACTAGCTGATGCAAAGAAAAATATGGTACCCGAACACATTGACTCTCCGCCTCTTCACCATTTGCCTCTTTGAAGAATCTTCATCGCCAAGTATCACTCAAAAATTGCTTATGAATTAAGTATTCATTTCATCTTTAGATAAAGCTCACGTTGGTACAATTTCTTTCCTAGATAAAACAGACAGTCGCGTGGTTATCTTTGTGACAGCATAATGTGCAGATTGTGTGCCTTAAATACTATATTTAACAGCAATGAGGAATTGCGATGAAAGCTACCGCTGGCGTCAGCCAATCAGGAGCGTTGTCTATTCCTTCTCGGGGAAGTATCGAGTGACAAAAAACGCCTCACAGCCTCCACTCCGCTGCAAGGTAATTGGGAAACTTAGTTTAGGACGTCAGAAACATTCTTATTTTGGCACGCACGATGTAAGCATCACTTTCTATAAGAAAATATTAGCTGCGTTTGTCTTTAAACCTGAACTTAACAAAGAGTGTAGACCAGTTCGTAAAGACGGCGGCTGATGTACCATCTGTGAATATTCGTAGTGCATAGGAGAAGCGTCCCACCTCGTTACGTGTAGCACCTCGCTCCATGCGTAGCGGTGTATTGCACATTCACGTGCACAAGCTGTATAGGAAGGGCAACACACAAAGAAATTATGACTCTATAAGTGGTATAGTTCTGTTTTTCGCCCATGTCGTGCGGTGACGTGTATTGACTATCGTGTAAGCCGTGGCAATTCTTAAGTACTGTCAGCAGCAATTCAAACGCAAACAAATCGACACCGCCTAGGCTGCGTTACTGCGTTTGCGGCTTTGCATGTAGTTGTAAAATAGACCTAATTGTAACAGTGGCATCTGGGTACGCAGAATTCTAAAAGTCCGGTTACGGAACAGTTGGTTGTAACCCTCCCTGGTGATTCCAAATAACAAGTGTTCCGATAAGGTTGTTCTTGTTCGCGTTTCAATTCATACTGACGGGACATTGAGGTTAACCACGAGTTAGAATTTGGCGGCAACGTCTCCTTCACCTGGGACGATGATAATGCTGCTAGTGTCGGAATGCGACTGCCTCGGGCGAGAATCGAACGCATAACTGCGTGCTCAGCAACAGAGCGTCCTGTAGTACTGAGTCACTGCGGCGCACGACAACGGTTTCCTTCATCGCAGCCAGCGACGAAGCTGAGAGTAAGGAATGGGCCTCACGCTTTGTTTGGAGCGTCGCCGTCGCCTCAGGTCCATCGGCATCATTGACCACGGAGCTCGATCGCCTCCAGGTGCGGGCGTAGTGCTGGGCGAAATCCCCGGAACAGAACCGAACAGAACGCTGCGTCGTGCCTCTCGTGGTTCAGCGAGCATCTGCGCGATTTCATGGGCACGCCTTGCTCGTGGCACGCTCTCGCGGGGTTGCTTCACGAGGCGCGAGAATTTAACCCGTTCTCGAGACTGCCGACGCTGCATGGTTCTTTGTGGCAAGTTCTAATCGGCATAATGAAATAGAATCGAAGTACCGCTAGGTCTAGCCGTGTGCGTGTGGATTATGTCTTGTGTGAAATGGCAGACTGACTTGCCAAAGCTTCCCTGGATGGCCCGGCAGTAACCCTTTGCTGGTTACGGCGTACGTCTCTTATCAATGCACATAAACCTATGTCTTAATCAAGGTTCTAAAAAATCCTACATTATTGAATTCTGATATCCAGCATCTGTAGTTCTCCTGGAATTATCAATGGCGTCAACCAAGGCGCTATGAAGTTGCACCTAAAAGATTGCGATGCCGCATTCTGCAGTAAAATTTTATTTTCATGGGGCTGGTCTGATGCAGTCCCTTCTCTGTTATTTCTATAAGGAACTAGAGGCAATTGATGATTTCGTTTTGTTATTTTGTCGATTATGTCGATCTTCCCCACAAAGAAAAGGACTTATTTAGGCTCGGTTTCACCAACTCGGACTCTTATTGGCTTCCCCTGTTATACTATCCGTCGGGGCCTCGGCTCTAGGCTTCAGCGACAGAGATGTTTGCCTTGCAACGTGGAGTTTCAATGACAACTCAAAGTGTAATATATGACGCTTATTTTTTTGAGATTGTCATGCAAATTCGGAGTTTTATTTCATTCATTGTCGAGAGAATTCTGCACGATTTGTCTTCTTTTTCTTTTTATTAAATCTTTTATTACTTTCCATTTATTATTTTATTATAATTCGCCTAAAATTTACTGCCCGATTCTTTAACCATCTGTGTTTGGGGCGTGCGCCATAATATGGAAATCATCATCAAGCCGTGCACTCGAAAACGCGTGGTTTGAAAATTTCCTTTAGGAGAATAGTTACTGGGTAAGTTTTGCTTCATAATTAACAGCCAAATGAACGGAGATGGAGGAGGTAAACCAAAAGTTGTGGTAGCTGGAAGTGACATTATAAATGTGTAGCCGTTTCGCCCGCAAGAAGCATTCATAGCGATATCAAAGTTAAAACAGGTACATGAACTAGGTTTGTATTTTTATCAGCCGTGCAAATTGCAGTAAATATTGGATTACTAAATAAACAAGCACGGTGTCACACGCGCACAGACAAACGTGAACTTATGTCACTCGCAATAATTGTTCACGTGTTCTACAATGGCGACTCTGGCTAGAGTGGTCATATAATGAAATTTTCATGTTTTCCTCTTGTGGTTATGGGACCTCGCGGAAAAGTGGCAGGTCACGTGTACGAGCGACATCAGCGCAAGCAAGCAAAATAAAAGGGGCAAGTTGCAACTGATTTTGTACAAAGCAGTGACTACTTGTGCCCCTTGCAGCAGCAGTCGTGACCGAGCTGAGCAAAACTGCTGCGTTATGGCAAGGGCAGTCTCCACACCTTTCTTGTCAGCACAGAAGAAGGCTATGTCATCTGCATAGGCAAGTACCCGGATCTCATTGGATAACAATCTGATCCCATGAAAGGTATGATCCTTCAAAATTCGTTTTGCTCAGCTTCTGGTGCAACTGTGAACTTTGAGAAGAGTTCCGGATTTTGGTTCGGTCAATGGTGTACAATGCCAACTCACTTCGCAGGTATTCAGTGGAGGCAAGACTTTAGGTACTTAGGTGTACCCCTCTCTCAATATCGCAATAGTAATCCTCACTGGTCAACGGAAGTTGCAGAAGTACAACATAAGGTTAACAACTGGCAGGGGCGGCAGTTGTCCATATTTAGCCGAGCTGAAGCTTGCAATCTGTTTCTAGCAGCTCGACTTATGTATGTCCTGCAGGTATTACACTGCTCGCGACTTAGGTTGCAAGCTTTCCATCGTGTGTTTGCTACCTATGTATGGAGCTCACGTGTGGAGGCCATGCGGCGTGATAACATTTTTTCATCCTCTTGAGAGGGGTGGTCTTGGCCTAGTTCACCTTTTTGTTAGGCAACTTGTCTCCCGGGTATTCTTCTTACGTGATGTAAACAGTCCTTTTCTAAGAGAGATGTTACAACTTCGATTAATGAATTACCTTCCAGAAATAGCTGTGTCGCCATCTGGCAGTGATGCACCACCTGCTCCTTGGGGCTTCTTGAAAGAGGTTGTTGAAGGCTTTCACTTTCTTAAAGCTCGCTTTAGCTTGGATTATATTTTCACTGCATCCCGTAAAGAAATTTCTGCTGCACTGATAGATACATTGTTTCCTGTTCCCCATTATCGTGCGCCTTATTTGGAATGTTGCTACTTAGATGTACTCAAGCGTGTCCGTCGAATGATCATTCCTCCAGGGATCAAAACTTTTTTCTTTAACTTACATTCGGCAACCCTTCCTGTCAAAACCTGGTTAGAAAAAAGGGGCTGTTTCGTGCCGCGGTCTACAAATTGCCGTTTGTGTCCACATGCTGAAACGATTGATCACTGTTTTGTCGATTGTAGGGATGCCGTGTTCTTCTGGGACATTCTCCAAAGAACACTTAAAAAAGACTTAGACATCACACCATACACAATTCATTTCTTACCTTTTAAAGATCCCTGTGACCCACCATATGACGTGTTCGTAGTACTTGGTCTACATAGTCTTTGGCGCAGTAGAATGTGTGACAGGCACGCCGAACCACCACGAAGCACTCGGTCGTCTTTTTGGGAATCTGCTGCCTACGTTCGTAGTGTGTACGCTGCTCAAGAAACAGCGCCGGACTGGATGCCTTTATTGGACGCGTGCACATGCTTGCCTGACTTTTGAATATGTACCTGTAGCGCCTTGTTTCTTGTGTTGCTGGAGAGTCTGCTCCCATGTAATGAAGAAAAAAAAGTCGTCGTGGCCGAGCGGTTAAGGTGATGGACTAGAAGTCCATTGGGGTCTCCCCGCACAGGTTCGAATCCTGTCGACTGCGTGTTTTTCTTTCATTTTTTAATGAACCAGCATGCCTTTATTCTGCATTTTTGCAGGTGAAGCCAATCTCTTCCATTTAGTTCTATCTTTCACATTACATAATGATAAAAATAAATACTCCGGCATAACCCATCTCAAAATGACTGTCGACGTTAATGCGACTAGAATTCAAGCAATGTAACGGCATACCTCACTGCTGAAGCCACCTATATTTAGAATGTGTAGGGGTCATTTTGAGATTTCCATTACTTAGACTATATGCGACATATACTGTCTCTCTAGGAAGGAACAATCTTGCTGTGACTCGCTTGCCAGGGTCGGCCATGACCATGGCGACGGCTGTAGACTGACGACACAGCGACTGTCTGTAGAACGCCAGCTCCTGATAACAGTCCCAAAGTGAGTGTGTGATTCCCGATTGCTATGGACTTCAGTGTTATGCTGAGTATAGCACTGGAATCAGCCCATTCCAGATGTCCCTGTGCTTTGACCAGAGGCGAGATACGTCCAGCACTTATAAACGGCCTCGACCACCGCAAACCAGAGCGTTCGGGTACCCCATGTCACATGTGCGCGCTCTCTCCTGATAAGAGAAGTGTGGGAGCCGTGATAACGAGAAACGTCGTTGCATTCCTTCGACCGTCGTGTCGCGGCTCGCCACAACCGGTTACGACGCCGGATCCTGGAACCTTGCGCTTAGAGAGTGACGTTTCGATGTGGTTGGTGACGGAGTGCTGACTGGCAATGGGCGGCAGGAGATTAGGTGGTCGGGCAGACACGAGGTGCCACTTTTGCAGGCAGTCGGTCATTAACGGCGCAGTAATGAGAACCGCAAAGCTAGCGAGCTCAAGGCATGTACTCAAACAAGCGCCCCTCTTGTGCTTCACGTGCTAAGAACTTGTTTTGCTTCACGTGGTAAGCGCTCTTTAGCTTCACGCAAAAAACGCGTCTATTTTGCTCCATGTTCTCAGCGCTCCTCTTTCGCTTGATGCAATAACTGTCCCTCATTTGCTTCACGCGTTAAGCCCTTCACCTTTGCATCAAGTGATAAGTGCTCCTCTTTTGTTTCACGCACTAAGCGACCTGGACTTCACGACTTCCGACCTGGAACATTCCACATCGCTTAGGAACTTGCAAACAGTACGAGAGATGCGGCGCTCTTCACCTTTGAAACTGACACGAACAGACGACATACGACTATTCCAATACGGGCTTTATTTTTTTTTTTTTTTGCTCGCCGCCAGCCCCCTGTAGCAGACAACGCACGCTGCGGAACCGTTCTACTGACCACAGCGCCAATTTTGCGTCATGAAGCGGAGAAGCGGTGAACTACGATCCAGACGCGCCGGTCGGCACACCTACCCATCTGGCCACCGTAGCAGGGATGTGTCATGTGCGCCGCGTAGTCTTGGGGCGCTGTGACGTAAAATGATTCCAAACTGCTTTGATTCCAAACTCCTGACGTCAAATTTACGTAACCACAGACGCAAGCATCGGGCGGTGACCCGCAGCGTTGTCTGATCAACCCGATCAAACACTCTCCTCGTTTATAGGAGGTCACCTTTGTTCGCTTTCAAAACCAATAACACTGTCTACACTAAGCGGTTTTTGTTATCTAATTGTCTGACAAGAGGCGAGGAGGACGCTCTAGTGGAGACCGTTTCGATGGGGCCGAGCCAGCACAGTAAAAATAGATAACCGCTTGCCGAGGGTGGTGCCGGCTTCTCCGATTAGTCCGCTTCGCCTTACTTAGCTTGCGGTGGCCGGTCGAAAATCTCGGCGGCGTGCAACGGAAGGAAGAGTTGGCATAGCGATGTCATATGCATGCCGAAAGGGCTCGATAACGTTTTGCGGCCACGCAAAATGTTTATCATGCGAAAATAAATACATGCTGACCATCAGGTGCGAGTAGCAAGGGCCTGAGAGATCGGCGGGCAGCCATCTTCTATTCCTTTCAGAACGGGGTTGTCTATGGCTATTCAGAAAAAATTTCAGTTTTGTTCGGCATATTGCATTTTTTTCGCGTACACTTCACTTCGACGTGGTTAGTTTTCACGGTGTTGTGAGGTCGCGTGACAGACAGGCGAAGTGGGTGTAGCCAGAAAACATTCACCAATAGCAGAGGGCTAATGGTGGAAAGGCGTCGAATCAGGCATGATTATTTTTCTTTTGTGCGGTTTAATCATGCATAATCAATGTGCACACGTTATATCAGATGGGGAGCTATCGCGGTTTTTGTGACGTCGTGTGACAGACAACGATGTTGGTACCTCACTAACTGCCCCAAACGTTGCCGATTCGTACCACCTGAAATACAGCTTTCTGCCCTAAGCATTTTTTAAAAGGCGCATACATTTCGGCAATTGTTGCACCGGTATCCACAACAGTTCGATGACATGCAGACCATCGACAGGAATTGGCAGTTCGTTTTTGAGAATGAGCACAGCAGGTATCTCTGTCGGTATCAAATCTTCAGCGACCTAAACCTCATCGGCCGTGCTACCTAGTTTTCCAGCGGCGAAGGGGATGCAGCGCGACGCGGCGGGGATCGAGCACGATGACCCAGGTGGATGGCGTCAAGCTGGGATCAGATGCCAGGACGCGGCTCCGGAAGCCGCGTCCTGGCATCTGATCCCAGCTCCAGTAATGAGCGTCGGACGGGACGCGTGCTGCATCGGACTGAACGGAGTGCCGGAGGGCCGCGTTCAAAGGGTCGCTTCAAATCTGACGGTTGGCCATACCGCGAGATTCCACGGTGATTGGGAAACCACTCTAGATGACCCGGGACACTGCAGCAGAACACGCTGGGAGAAGTCGAAACCTTGGTTCCTCCTCGATTAAGACGGAAATAACATCGTCCGTTGGCTAGGGTGTGTTCAGATGAGGACTGACCAAGGGGGTCCCGAGTATTCTTAGTTTTCAGAGAAATATTTTATATGAGGTTACATATTTTGCATATTCGAAGACCTATACTCTCTAAAATTACGGCATTGGACCCCTCGAACTTTCTTTCTATAAATCTACGCCACTAGTATAGTATTAGCCAACTGGAAGGTAAACTTATGTCAACCACAGCATAATTTTTGCAACATTGCCAAAATTTGCTTTTTGAGCAAGTGCCTCTGATTGACCCTCCAAATCAGGGGTTTTTCGGAGCCATTTTAGCTGAGGCGTGGAAGCTGAAATATATTTCAGATAAATAATCTTAACGTGTATTGCCACCAAAAAAAGAAATATGAATTTAACGACGTATTTAATTTGCTATAAAAATTTCGATGGGGGTGAAATGCGAAAACACCCGTGTACTTAGATTTAGGTGCTCGTTAAAGAACCCCAGGTGGTCCAAATTTCCGGAGTCCCCCACTACGGCGTGCACCATAATCAGATCGTGGTTTTGGCGCGTAAAACTCCATAATTTAACTTTTAATTCGTATTAAATCCCCAAAATGCCAAAGTTGCAAAATAGCGAATATTGGAACATTTTAGAGACGTTTAAAAAATAGTCATCGCCGACGCTCATGGACATTTTATAGAATACCCACCAGATACTTGTAAATCTATAGTATAGCAAAAATATGCTGCATTATTTTATTTTAAGTGAGAAAATTTAGCCTACTTTAAGATACATGTATGGTCATCCCAATGATGTTCCCGTGCTTGACATATTTTAATGCAAAGCTTTATATGGCTAGGTGAAATGAAAAAGCGTCTGTCCGTCGCCTGTGCACAGAAAACTATCATCATCAGCATTGGCTCGAGCGTCGTCGCCTTCTTCCGCAGCTGGCTCGTTGGCGCCCCTCGGTTTGCGCTCGTGCCACTGATCCCGCGTTCGTCGTCGTCGTCTGCTTCCACAGCTAGCTGCTTTGCCGCTCATCGTTCCAGCGTAGAATTTCACTCCTCTTCAATTGCCGTAATGTGGAGGTCGTGTTTACGGGGGTGTGAGCCATTGCTTGAAGGGACACTAAAGGCAAATGAAAAAAACAGGCCTTCCACTCTGGTGAAGACGGAAGACCAGCGAAGCTGTACTATGGTGGGAATAAAGTACGGGTGGTTGCTTGTATCCGTTCACGGTCGCGAACCGGGGCACCGCGCCTTTGAGCAGGGATTCCCGGCCCGTCCCACATACCGGCTCTTTGTAGACATCAGTGGAGGAAGCGAGACTCTGCTGCGACGCTCCCGTGGCCGTTTCTTGCTGGTTCTCGTTCGTCACGCCGCCGATCGTGGACACGTCGCTGGCCAACCAGAGTCGGTCGCACACCACGCATGTGGTGCCGAACGGGTTGTCGATGAACTCCCTTCGGAACCTCGCCGTCGTACCCGCGAAGTGTTCCAACGGTGTGGCATCTTGGCGTAGAAGGGCCTCGCGCTTGGCTTCTTTGGACCTATCGTTGTCCGTGGCGTTGAGCCGCCGGCGCCGATCACATTGCCGGCTCTGCTCTCGTTCACGGCGTATTTGGCCAACTAGGGTTTCCGAACCACTGGACGTACGCTCTGCTGCGTACGCTCTTTCGCGGCGTTTGCGCTCCCATTCGCGCTTCTGGGAACGCAGTCGCTCCTTGCGTTCTTCCTCCGAACGAACGGCACATGGCCGGGCCATCGTGAGTCGAAAGGGCAACTGATAAGAGCGCTAGCGCGATATCCAGTTCACGGAACGGGTAAACGCCGTTGGCGACACTGTTAGGGGAGAGACGGTGCGGAACACAATGGGCGACTGTTTCCGTCGGACGCCAGTGAGGGTGACGGCGACGCCGAACAAGGCGGTGCGCTGCGTCTCTCGCGGACTGTACGGGAGAGGACGACGGTGAAGCGCAACGCAATGTCATCCATATCATGGGCTGTGGCACTCTTGGAGAACAATGGTAAACTGACCTCTTCGCTACGTACTCGGGAAAGAGGCTACGGTGCCGGCTCCGAGTAGTGCAATGGGGTATTACAGCGAAGTTTTTAAATTTTGATGATAATAATTTTTTTCTTCACCCGGACACGATCCTGGGGAACCTAGCCCTTAACAGCTTTGCAATAAAAGTCAAGCTAAAGTGATAGAGTAATGCTCTAGAACTTGTAAGGCGTCAATATAATCGCGAACGGAGCTTTAGTAATCGAGAAATTGACGTAAATGCAGGACACGATAGGATACTCCTCAGGGACATTCGGGTACCTACCCAACGACTGAGACAATCCTGAATTAATTATGACACTGGTACTCAACCACTCGGGTTAAAAACATCGTTTCGTTGGATTATTAGACGGAATATAATGCTACTTGTCTAGTTCTATTAGATTCTTAGAAAAAATAACTTTTGGGCGTTACCCTTCATAACGACATGGGAGGTGTAAAGGTCTCGTTTTCGCTAGACTCTGTGCCGCGCGCTTTCGAGTTTCAGTAGTTCCGTTATCGCGTAGTGCTGCGCTGGTGCTACTAGCTCGCTAAACTCGTACTTGAAATTGCAAGCAGCACAGAATGACCATGAGATGTCGTGGGATGCCCGAACGGTCCGCGCGACGGCACGTTCAGACGGTGACCAGCTTCGTCGCCCGACGTCGCATTGTTGTAGTCCTCGCTGCTTTCGCGCTCGGAAAAGGCGGTGTCGAAGCCGCTGTATAGTAGTATGTAACAAGGCCAGCAGCGCGAGCCCCCAGTAGCTTGTCACGCTTAACGGAGCTTAAATCGCGGAAATCGAGCCCAGCATCGCGAGCCAATGTGTTGTTGTCAGTGTCTTCAACAAGGTCCACTGCGACGAGCGTCGACGATCATCATGTTTACCATTCGGGGCTCGCTTTTCCGTCCGCTTTCGCACTGCCGTCGGCTCTGTCTTGGCTCTGTTTCTGTCTGCGTGTCTGCTTTTTCCACAAAAACGCCGTAGCACCGTCTGCGGGCGGCGTTTTACTCACCGGCGGCACAGCGTCACTATGAGACCATGACGTCACCACTCTTCGCTCGGGAGAGCGGGCGATTTGAATGGCGCCAGAGGTACGCGGACGCTTCAGACTCAATTTTGTCATAAAATGTCTTTTGTTGGCACGAAACAACCGTATCGAGGTTTGTGTGATTGTATTTTAGTATTCCACGTTGAAATAATATTTGCCTTTAGTACCCCTTTAATGGGATATGAGCCATTCATTGTCTTACGTAACGGACAGATTTAATTTTGAAGTAATTTAATTTCAAAGAATCGCAAGCGGCAATGGCGGGCGAATGCTGCTAACCATGACGCCGAGCAAGTTCGAGACATCGAATGGAAGCGATAACGGCGGACTGCGGGCATACCGTCAGTGACGTCGTTCTCTACGTCGCGGCCGAACGTGTGTGTAACCTTATTAAGAAACACAAAGACGTAACCAATAATTGAGAAATACTTTAACGAATCATCGGGATTAACTCAGTCATAAACACCGGGCATCACGTTTCAGCTTCGCTGGTTAACCATCTGTACGGAGTGCTTCGGCGGTGATCTTTTTATGCCCTCGAGCGACGTACACGGCGCGCTGCATCGGTTTGCCACCGTCGCGACGACTTTAGCTTTGTTTCATTTTTTAGTGGAACGAGCATCCCATGACACTCTTGTTTCTTGCGCCGCACTTCCGGTTCCCATCCTGAGACGATTGGAGACGTAACTCAAAATAAATCAGGAAAAATAAAAAAAGTATAGTGTAGTACAAAATTCACGGGGTTCATAATAGATATGAATGTAGAGTATAAGTTTAGTTACCATTTGAGTTACTGAAGTTTCTGAAATAACTAGAGCTAATTAGAAATCACTGGTTAACCAGGGACGAAATTCTAAATAAATCAGAAATAATAGAAGAAAATAGTACAGTACAAACTTCATCGGTTTCATTATAGGTATGAGATCAGAGCTAAGTTGAGTTACAAGTTGAGTTACTGAAGTGTCTGGAATAACTAGAATTAACTAGAAATCACTGATTCCGCGGGCGAAATTCGAAATTAATCAGAAAAAATTCATAAAAAAGTTGTACAGTACTATAGTCACGGGTTTCATTATAGATATGATATTAGAGCATAAGCATAGTAACAAGTTGAGTTAATGAAGTGTTTGGAATGATTAGAATTAATTAGAAATCACTGATTACCGGGGACGAAGTTCAATATAGATCAGAAAAATAAGTACAGTACAAAATTCATCTGTTTCATTATAGATATGATGTCAGAGCATAAGTTTAGTTACAAGTTCAGTTACTGAAGTGTCTGGAATAAATAGAAATAAATAGAAATCACTGATTACCGTACACCAAAGCACAGAATCGAGACCCGCCACGTGAGCACGACTTCGGCGAAATTCCTGGAAACCCGGTAAGTAGAAAGCGGAAGTAATGACGTCACTAATGACGTCGCACAAAAGAGGGTGGTCTAATATTTAACTGGCTAATTAATCAAAAAGAGTGCGTGGCATAAATGAACATCTGCCTAGCAGAGTGAATATGGCGTCACTCCCTACTCTCTCACTTCAATCTCTGCGTCCACCTGCTCACTCACTAGCTTGCTCGCAACAGCTGCATGCGCTTGCTCGTTACATGCACTGACGCCACAATGGAGAGGGCGTGTAAGGTGCTTTTCCTGCGCCGCTCGCTAGGGGGCTACGCCCCGCCAGGTGGCGCGCGCTGCGCTTCCACGTCGCCCTCCATCACTCCTCGCCCGCATACGGCACCAGGGGAAAGACGTTCGCTCGCTTGCTCCTCTGAGTTTGGCTCGTGCGTTGCGTTTCCCAAGGAGGTGGTCGTCGAGGAAGCCGCCGGCTCAAGCGAAGCCTGCCCACAAGAAGATCTATATACGATGGTTCTCTGTGTCTCTGTCGTTCTTTTAAAATATAAACACCCGCAAGTGTTAACCTAAAAAACAACAACGCCGAGGCGCTAGTGCCTGTAAGAGCCACCTAAGTCAAAGATTAGGGTAGCCTACCATTTTTAGGTTGTCAAAATAAACAGAACGGACTCAGATTCGTTCACAATATATATATATATATATTTGCTTAGAGCTCAGTCGGACTCAGTCTTACCAAACTTCCACTTAACCGACCTCATTCAGCCTCATCAAATTTCTACAAGCCGATGGCTTAAACTCACCAAAATCCTCCTTAGCCGAGTTCACTCGGACTCAGGCTTACCAAAATTCTATTCAGGCAGGCTCGCTCAAACCTAGACTCACGAGTCGGTCCGAGTCTTAGCGAGTCTACTCATGATTGAGTTTGCCGACCTATGGTCAAAAGCACCCACCTTGTTCCCCACGAATCATTTGTACAACTCGAAGAGCGTTGTACTCTGCTTGGCTAAACAGCAAACGTGCATTGCGCCATGACATGTAGCAAAAGCCGATTTCGCGTGCCGTTTAGAGTTTCGACTGCCGTTTACTACACATTAATACTTGACCGCAGTGTTATGGCTACAATAAGTCATGCAGCTAAACACGTTGATATCCCTACCTCGAGGACAGTGCCTTCTCCGCTCTCTGTGTATATCAAATTTATTGAGCTTCAGTAACAAGTTGACCTTACGGCCGAATTGGGAGCGTCACCAGAAATGTTCATCCTCGAGGCCGTGGAACAACTTTTGGGCCGCGGAATACAACTGGCATGGACGACTTCAGGAGCGTACTCAGTACGTACCCATCGTCTGTCTCCATTCTTGCACAAAACGCAATCGATGTCGTAACAATCTGCTAGGGTGCTAGCACTGCTAGTGCTAGGATGCACCGATTAAAGTACAATTATTTGAACAATCGTGGAAGCTATTGAGCACCCGTTGTCGCTGACTTGCTTGAACTGCTTCGTGCCGAACAGGCAACCTTTATTAGAGTGTTTTAGCTGAGCGCTTGCTGTCCGCTCCGCTCAGGCTGGCATATGCTAGCAATTGGCACACAACCACTTAGCGGGAATGCTATTGCGCTTGCGCACAAAGCTCATACCGGCAGCGGGACGAAGACCGCATCCCTCGCTCCACTACAAAGCCGACTGAGCGGAGCGTTACAGCGTGTCTACTTGGCCTCTTCGTCGTTTTGCAGCAGAGGTGATAGCGCGTCGCTCGCGTCTCGGCAAGACGTGCTTATCAAATGCGAAATCTACGCAGTTCCCTGCAGTATCTCAGAGTGTGAAATCTGAGCGGAGCGGAGCGTAAACGGCGCTCTGCTAAAACCGTCAATTATTTTTTGCTATTCATGTTAGGTTCGGGATAAGGTACGTACCAAAAATTTCCATTTCGGTTCGGATTTCGCTCAGTCCAAAATTACGGTTCGGATAAGGATTTCGCTTCGCGTTTGGGTGCGGTTTGACACCCTGCTCTCAACACACGCCCTCCTTACTTCCCGACTACCGCAATCATCTATGTCGATTCAGTGCAGCTGGCTGAATTCAATGAGCAGGCTCTAATTTATGTTGATAGTCAGGTCGTGGATTGAAGGTCCCGAAAAAGCCATCACGCACAGTCTATTCAAGAATGAAATGTTTTCCCCGTTCTGTACCCTCTTCCAAGTAGTGTTACTTCACTTCAGGATGGAGCACAGCGCAGCGAAAGTGTAACTGATCGCGTTACCAATATTGTTAGCCAACGTACAACGACGCGTTAAGACCGAAATAGGAGCAGCACACATTGTGAACGAAACGAGTGCGCGTTCCAAAGTTCGCAGGAAGTCCGAAAAGAAAAATGTCAACTGCAAGCATTAGGCCGCATTGGTGTTCGCGAGCTGAGAAATATGTGCTAAGCATTACTAGGGGTTCCTTATGCTACAACTAAGAAGACTTGAACGCGAAAGCCCGAGCGCCACTAACTCAATGACACGACGACCACTTTTCTGCCGTCATCTTCACTGCGAACCCATATTTTGCAAAGTAAATTTTACAAGTCACCTTACTTCAACAAACTCGGACCGTGACTCGGCACTTACTTTTGCTGAGTCATCGTCACTCTGAACCCATATTATGCAGTCATTTTTGCATGTCATCCTTATTCAACAAACCAGGACCGCGACGCAGCACTTTTTTGGTGAGTCATCATCGCTCTGAAACCACAATTTACATTTTTGCAAGTTATGACTTTTTTTGCAAGTCACCCTTTTTTGATTCATCAAACTCGAACCGTTACTCGGAACGTTTTTTACTGTCACTCACTTGTACCCTCAAATATCAAATATATTAAAAAAGGTCACTTCCCCAATCTATAACTCCTTGATTCCCTCTTTATTCACACTTGATTCACCCTATCACTGCTTGGTTAGCCTTCATTCACTCTATCATCTCGGTTTTACTTTCATTACACTTGGTTTGCTCTATAACTCCCAATTTTCAATTTTCATGACTCTTGATTCACCCTATCACCACTTGATTCACCTTTTCGATTTTTTGTATATATTTTTTGTAGAATCGATTTTTGCAGATGTCTTTTAGCGATTTTTTGTCCGATTTGTGGCTCCACTTTTTCAAGGTCACCACAAAACGAGACATATAAGACTTTCGCCTTAAAACAACCCACGCTCACCGATAATTCTTTTATTTGCACTTAGAATACGAAGGTAAGCCTCGAAATACAATGTGAGAAAGAACACACTAGGGCCGAAACGGAAGAAAAGCGATTGCGAAGTCAATTTCATCCAGCTGACGAGTGCGGACGCTGCAGGGTGGGTCGCGACAGCGTTAGACTGCCCCTTGACGACACCATGCAGCGAGGGCCAGGAAGTTCGCGTCCAAGTATCGTCACTGGCGAGTGATCGTTTCGGCCGCTTCAGTAGTGGCGAGATCCGCCAGTGCCTACACGTTAGCGAGCAGCGCCCGGCACTCACGCACCTTCAAGGAGGCCGGGGCCGTCGTCTTGGAGTTACAGCCGGGAGGCACGACGGACGGCATCGCGTACTGCAGCAGGCGCATGATATTTTGCCACGCGTCGCGTATCTCAAATATATTCAGCTTGCAGTCCCGCTGTTTGCAGTCTATCCTGCTCAAGAGTCTGTAGTGTGTTTCTAGGGCACCCGACAGCTCTATCATAGTAAAGATATCGGATTGCGGCGCCACCGCGTAGGACGTGAGATGGTTTAGTGGGCTCGCAGTGCATAGCATTTCACTTAAGGCGGTCGCCGCGTGGTAATCGAACGAAGATGAGGGAGCAGAAGCTGCGGCTCCTGCCAATCTCCCTGAACAACGCCACAACCGTCTCCATGGCGAGGGCTAACGGCGCATCCCCCAGGTAGCCACATCTGACAAACACGGACAGTAGAACTGCCAGGTTGCAGCCAGTGACTGAGACCATGCGGACCGCAAGACGCGAGAGGTAGGCGTTGCCGCGCAGCCGCCGGGAGAGTCCCCGTAACTGAGACCAGGAAAGTGGAGCGCGCGTTTGAAATGTCGCTTGCCAGGTTTCAGGGCCGTGCTGTCACTCACAGCGTCCCTCACAGCGTACTGGCTGTCACTCACAGCGTAGAATCCATTGAACTTTACCCTGCTTTTCTGGTCCATGTCGCCGACTTGCTTCGAGAAATTCGCCGAACCCCGCTGCTTTACCGTGCCGAAGCTCAGTAGACCCTGCGTCAGGTTGACCGTGAGGGTGTCTGTGATCCGAAAGGTGGCGTCGCTGTTAAGATACACGTGGCTGAATGATAGCTTTTTCAGTGTCACATTGCCCTGGATCGCTTTCGTGATGTTACCCAAGTTGTGAGCGGGGACCAGACAGCCGCTGACGTGAATTTTGGCGAGCGTTGCCTTGTGCGAAATAACAGGTGTGAGAGAAAACTGGAGATCCGCGGTGGCAGCGATGTACGTGGCAGTCGGCCTCTCCAGTTTTGCGCGGACGCTCAGCACCCTGTAAAAGTCCCAGGGGTCCACCTGGCTTAATTCGGGGTTGCACACTTCGTACGTCTTTAGCGGCGCGCACCGATCAGCGACGGTGGCGAACAACGCTGGGAGTCCGTGCGGCTTCCCGTGCGTGCCACGCGCATGGTGGCTTATCGCGAGCTCGTCGGTGACTGCGCTGTATGACACCAGGTAGGCCAGCACATAGCAGGAGTCGCCGTGAATCTTGCGCAGGCCATGGTGCGCGGCGCCGACGCGTGGAAGCGTCTCAGCCTCGGGCACGTCGATCCAGTTCTCGAGGAAGACGAGCGTGCACAGGGCCTCAAACATGACGAGATGAGCGCAGAGCATGTGCACGCCAACGCTGGCGAAGTACGCGCTCACGATCTCCACCATGTAGAGTGGGGTCCCCGTGGAGTGGCGCGCGTCTGTCAGTTCCCTGGGCGGGTAATCGAGAAGCTGGTAGTAACGGATCAGTCCGTGCCTCATACTACCGCTCAGTTCAACGCCGTCCCGGAAGAAAAGGTGGTTTTGCGAGATGCTCGAACTGCACAGCTCCAGGAGCTCAATGGAGGGGTCTTCCATGAGCAATACATGGACCAACGCAAACGGATACCTGCGTTGTATTTTGGACGGGACGTGAACCACGCGTCTGCGCAGGCAAGTCAGGGCCAGCTGTCCTGGTCTCAGTTCACGTAGCTCGATGTTGACGATCGAACGGAATCTGTTCCATCCGGACAGCTCAGCAAGGAGGAAGCAGCAGTCGGCCACGCTGGATGCGCATGAGCTGTTGTGATCCACCCGACAAGGGTTCAAGGTGCTCACCAGGTGGCGAAGGTTGGACAAGGCGTGGTTGACCGACAGGCACACGCTGGGACAGCTGATGACCAGGTACGGGGCGTACTCGCGCAGGCGGCCACTCCATGGCTTCATCTCGTAGACCTGTAAACAAACACCTGTTCTACTCGTACGCCTCTTGGGACATTGCACAGCGACAATGCCCGGTTTCTGTTGTACGGGCTTCAAGTGCGCATAGCAAGTAGCTCGTTCACGGGCCATAACATTTTGTGCATCCGAGCTCACAATTACGCGCGCTGGCATCAGTTGAGTGCGGAGATGTCAAAGGAGCCTTCTTTGAAAGCCCAACCGGACACAATGTACGTTTGTAAGCCAAGAAGCTTCGTGTCGACTAGCTGATGCCAAGAAAAATATGGTACCCGAACATATTGACTCTCTGCCTCTTCGCCATTTGCCTCTTTGAAGATTATTCATCGCCAAGTATCACTCGAAAATTGCTCATAAGTATTCATTTCATCTTTAGATAAAGTTCACGTCTGGACAATTTGTCGCAAATTTCTTCCCTAGCTGAAACAGACAGTCCCGTGGTCATCTTTGTGACGGCACGATGTGCAGATTGTCTGCTTAAATACTATATTTAACAGACATGATGAATTGCGATGGAAGCTACAGCTGGCATCAGCCAATCAGGAGCATTCTCTATTACTTTTCGGGGCATTATCGAGTGCCAAAGAACGCCTCATAGCCTCCACTCCGCCAGAAGATAATTGTGAAGCTTAGTTTAGGGCGTCATAAACATTCTTATTTGTACACGCATGATGTAAGCATCACTTGGTATCAGAAAGTATTAGCTGGGTTTGTCTTTGAACATGAACGTAACAAAGACTGTAGAGCAGTTAGTACAGACGGCGGCTGATATACTAGCTGTGAATATTCCTGGTGCATAGGAGAGGCGTCCCACCTGTTTTCGTTTAGAACCTCACACCATGTATAGCGCTGTATTGCACATTCACATACACAAGCTCTATTGGAAGGGCAACACACAAAGAAATGACTATATGAGCGGTATAGTTCCGTTTTTGCTCATGTCTTGCGGTGACTTGTATTGACCATCATGTAAGCCCATGACCATTTTATTCCACTATCAGGATAAATTGAAACGCAAACAAATCGGTACCGCCAGTAACAAATCGGTTACTGCGTTTCCCGCTTTACCTGTATTTGTAACACAAACGTAATTGTAATAGTGGCATGTGGGTACGCACCATTCTGAAAGTCCCGCTGCGAGAACAATTGCACATAATAACCCTCCCTCGTGGTTACAAAGAAGAAGTATTCGGATTAGCTTGTTCTTGTTCGCGTTTCAATTCATACTGACGGGACATGGAACTTGATCTACGAGTTAGAATTTGGCGGCAACGTCTCCTTCACCTAGGACGATGATAATGCTGCTAGTGTCGGAATGCGACTGCCTCGGGTGAGAATCCAACCTATAACAACGTGCTCAGCAACAGAGCGTCATGTAGTACTGAGCCACTGCAGCGTGTGAGAAAGGTTTCCTTCATCGCACCCAGTGACGAAGCTGATAGTAAGGGAAATGCCTTACGCTTTCTTTGGAGCGTCGCCGCCGCCTCAGGTCCATCGGCATCATTGACCGCGGAGCTCGATCTCCTCCAGGTGCGGGCGCAGTGCTAGGCGAAATTCCTAGAACAGAGCCGAACAGGATGCTGCGTCGTACCTCTCGTGGTTCAGCGAGCATCTGCGCGATTTCGGGGGCACGCCTTGCTCGTGGCACGCTTTTGCGGGGTTGCTTCACGAGGCGCGAGAATTTAACCCGTTCTCGAGACTGCCGACGCTGCATTGTTCTTTGTAGCAAGTTCTAATCGAAAAAGACAAAGAACCGAAGTACCGCTAGGTCAAGCCGTGTGTGCGCGGATTATGTTTTATATGAAATGGCAGACTGACTTGCCAAATCTTCCCTGGTTGGCCCAATACTACATTTGCCGGTTACGGCGTACGTTTCTTATCAATGCACATAAACCTATGTCTTAATGAAGTTTCTAAAAAAATACCACTTTATTGAATTCTGGCTTCCAGCATCTGAAGTCCTCCTGGAATTAGCAATGGTGTCCACCACGGCGCTATATGGGTCACCTTAAAGAATGCGATGCCGCATTCTGCAATAAAATTTTTATTTGCACAGGCTGGTCTGGCGTAATCGCTTCTCCGTTATTTCTGTAATGAAAGAGAGGCAATTGTTGATTTTTTTTTGTTTTTTCGTCGATCTTCCCTACAAATAAAAAGACATCTTTAAGCTCGGTTTCACCAACTCGGATTCGTATTGGCTTCCCAATTATGCAATCTATCGGGGCCTCGGCTCTAGGCTTCATGCACCGAGATGTTTGCCTAGCAACGGGGAGTTTCAGTAGCAACACAAAGTGTATTAGGCTATTTTTTTTCTTGGATATTCTCATGTAAATTTCCTAATCCTGAAGGAAGAAGTTCTCAAGGGCATCCCGAAGGGAGGAGAACATCTCCTGCTCGCACTCGACCTGAAAGGGGCCTTCGATAACATCTCTCATGAGGCCATTCTCAAGGGACTGAACGACATCAGCTGCGGAGAGCGCATCTTTAATTACGTCAAATCGTTCCTGACGGGCCGGACGGCAACCATCGGAATAGGCCAGACTCGATCGGATACGATCGACGTGCCGAACAAAGGAACGCCGCAAGGGGCGATAGTCTCCCCGATTCTCTTCAACATCGCGATGCTAGCGCTGACCAAAGAGCTGCGGAAGATCCCGGACCTCGGTTACGCCCTATACGCGGACGACATCACGCTCTGGGCCACCAAGGGCTCCCTCGCGCAAAAGGAGGCGACCCTTCAGGAGGCCGCGACGGCCGTGGAGAGATTTGCGGCAGCGAGCGGGATGCGTTGCGCGCCCGAGAAGTCCGAGGTGATACGGGTGTACGGAGGAGGAATCTATAAGTCACCCGGCCCTATCGAACTCTATCTAGAGGACCACAAGATCACGGAAAGCAAAAAGACTAGGATTCTGGGTTTTTGGATCCAGAGCAACTTGAAAGCATTCCACGCCATCCAAACCCTAAGGTCCACCACCAACCAGATCTCGCGGATTATCAAACGAATAACAAGAAGCCGCAAGGGCATGCGAGAAGAGGACACGCTCCGCCTCGTCCAGGCTCTGGTGATCAGCAGAGTAACGTTTAGCATGCCGTATCACTACGACTCGCTAAACAAACGCGACCAAGAACAAGTCGATGCCATCATCAGAGGCGCGTACAAAACGGCCCTGGGTCTCCCTGTTACCACCTCAAACGAGAGGTTAGCGGCTCTCGGCATCCACAACACCTTCGCTGAGCTGTCGGACGCGGTTATGGCTTCGCAAAAAGCCAGACTACAGAACACGGCGGCGGGCAGAGCCATCCTCCACCGGACCGGCACGGCCACGGAGCTTCGTGCCCTCGATGGGCAACGATCACTCCCGCCCGAGGTCAGAAGCAAGATCACGGCGAACCCCATACCAAAGCACATGAGTCATGAACTCCACGAAGGACGACGCAAGGCGCGGGTCAACAGACAGCGCCGACAATTCAAGAGTGACCCATACGTACAGTACGTGGACGTGGCGGCGTACCCCGCAGGGGGCCTCTTCGCGGTAGCCGCCGTGAACGGGAGAGACAACTCCTTAACCCTCGCGGCCTCCGTCAGGGCAGAGACCCCAGCTGCGGCTGAGACCATAGCCGCAGCGCTAGTAATAAAACAACATGACAGGGTGGGCAGGGAAGTTCATGTCGTTACCGACTCGCAACAGGCCTGCCGAAACTTTACCAACGGACGAACACCGGTGCTGGCGGCTCAAATTCTAGGCCCGAGGCTACAAGAAACCCATCAAATCACTTGGACGCCGGGTCACGCGGGACTGGAGGGGAACGAAAGGGCGAACGCCTTAGCTCGAGCGCTAATTAACCGAGCGGGGCAAAACCAATCGTCTTATCAATCCCCTCCCTTTACCTTTGTGCCCCTGCCATCAAATTACTGCGACCGACTCGAAATCCAGCGACTCAACCGCAGGATTTATCCTCCCCCTCACAAAAATCTCAGCACTGAAGAGGCAATAGCCCTCAGACTTATCCAAACAAACACATTCCCAAACCTACACAGATACAGCAAAATATACCCACAAACATATCGCGGCATCTGCCCCTGGTGCGGCGACACACGCCCTACACTCTTTCACATCTCGTGGGGGTGCGGGGCCAAACCTCAACATTTAAAGACGCCTAACACGTCATTTGAGCGGTGAGAGGTACAGCTGACCGGCGATACCCTGGCGGGACAACAAGCTCTCGTCCAGCAAGTACGTCGAGCAGCCATGGCCAGTGGAGTCCTGGAATGAGGACACCACCCACTCGTCCTCAAGATCAACGATCTGAATGGTCTAAATAAATGTTTTTCTCTCTCTCTCTCTCATGTAAATTGGGAGTTTTATTTCATTCATTATCAAGGGAATTTTGCATGATTTCTCTTCTTTTTCTTTTCTTTAACTCTTTTATTACGTTTAATTTATTCCTTTATTATAAGTTGCTTTAAATGTACTGCCTGCTTCTTTAACCATCTCTCATTGGGGCATGTGTCATAATATGAAAATCATCATCAAGCAGTGCCCTCGTAAATGCTTGGTTTGAAAAATTTCTTTAGGAGAATACTTTCTGGGTACGTTGTTGCATCAGTATTAATAGCCAAATAATCGGAGATGGAGGAGGTGAACCGAAAATTGTGGTAGCTGGAAGTGACATTATAAAAATGTAGCAGTTTCACCCGCAAGGCGAAGCATTAATAGCGATATCGAAGTTAAAACAGGCACACGTAATAGGTTTGTAGTTTTATAAGGCCGTGTAAATTGCAGTAAATATTCGCTTGCTATATAAACAAGCCTGGTGTCACATGCGCACAGACAAACGTGAACAGATCCCACTCGTAAGAATATTTCACGTGTTCTACAAAAACGACTCTGGATAGAGTCGTCATATAATTAAGTGTTCAGCTTTTTCTTCTTCTGATTATGTGAACGGAATGGAAAACTTTATCGCGGTCCTTCGGAACGTGCGCTAGCACGTAGTGGGCTGCTCCCACGTCGGGATAGAAAGGCCTAGCCTCTCCGCCACGTCGCGGGCCCGTTGGACTGCCCATAGTTGTGCTTCAAAATCCCGACTGCGTCAGCAGCCTCCCACTTGGACGACGTAACGTCTTCGTCACTGCGAAACGGGGGACAGCACCAGAGCATGCATTCTAAGTTGGCAAAGTCTGAGCAAAGCGCGCAAGTGTGACCTCGCGAAAAATTGGAAGGTCACGTGTATGTGCGACCTTAGCCCATGCAAGCAAAAGAAAAGGGGCAAGTTGCAACTGATTTTGTACAGAGCAGTGACGACTCGATACACTTCACAGCGGCAGTCGTGGCCGAGCGGTTAAGGCGATGGACTAGAAATCCATTGGGGTCTCCCCGCACAGGTTCGAACCCTGTCGGCTGCTTCTTTTTTTCCCCAGTTTCTTATTAGACAGCGTGTCTATATTCTGCATTTTTGCAGGTGAAACCAGTCTCTTGCATTTAGGTACATCTGTCACATCACATAATGATAAAAATAAATACTCCGGCATAACCCATCTCAAATTGACGGTCGACGTTAATGCGACTGGAATTCAAGCAACGTAGCGGCATACCGCATTGCTGAATCCACCATTATTTAGAACGTGTAGGGGCAACCACGTGGTAATAGTCCCAAAGTGAGTGTGTGATTCCCCATTGCATATAGAGTTAACGAACACTTCTAGCCTCTGCTGAGTATAGCACTGGAATCAGCCCATTCCAGATGTCCCTGTGCTGTGACCAGAGGCGAGATACGTCCAGCACTTATAAACGGCCTCGACCACCGCAAACCAGAGCGTTCGGGTACTCCATGGCACATGTGCGCGCTCTCTCCTGATAAGAGAAGTGTGGGAGCCGTGATGACGAGAAACGTCGTTGCATGCCTTCGACCGTCGTGTCGCGGCTCGCCACAACCGGTTACGACGCCGGATCCTGGAACCTTGCGCTTAGAGAGTGACGTTTCGATGTGGTTGGTGACGGAGTGCTGACTGGCAATGGGCGGCAGGAGATTAGGTGGTCGGGCAGACACGAGGTGCCACTTTTGCAGGCAGTCGGTCATTAACGGCGCAGTAATCAGAACCGCAAAGCTAGCGAGCTCAAGGCATGTACTCAAACAAGCGCCCCTCTTGTGCTTCACTTGCTAAGAACTCTTTTTCTTCACGTGGTAAGCGCTCTTTAGCTTCACGCAAAAAACGCGTCTACTTTGCTCCATGTTCTCAGCGCTCCTCTTTCGCTTGATGCAATAACTGTCCCTCATTTGCTTCACGCGTTAAGCCCTTCACCTTTGCATCAAGTGATAAGTGCTCCTCTTTTGTTTCACGCACTAAGCGTTCCTCTCTCGCTTCACGTTCTAAGCGCACCTCTTTACGTCACGGTGCCGATTAATTAGTTCATTACCAATTTTGTCATTAACCAATGGCATACCTGCGTTTATATATTTACTTAGATACCTACAGCGCATAATGTTGGGCATCAGAGTAGGGGGAAGGAATGTTATAGATATGTTCAAAAACAGAGATGTTCAAAAACTCCCACTGCCGAAACGGCTGAAGAAGTGGCCATCGCCCGGGCCACTCTAGATCCCACCTGCCACACCATCGCGTGTGTGACTCTCGCTCAGCCGTCACTAACTTCAGCAAAGGCCGTATTTCTTCTCAAGCTCTTCGTATCCTCCGCCAGGCACCACACTCTAAAGAAAGCATGATCTCCCTGACATGGATCCCGGCCCACGCGGGCCCTGTCCACCCAGACCTCCCCAACCTCAACGAGGTCACCCACTCCATGGCGCGAGGCCTAGTCACCACGCCGGAGACACTGGAGACGAATTGGACACCAGGGACAATCTGACTACTTATAACGATCTCGTTAAGGCATTTTACCTTAGTCGCCGAACCTTCCCCACACCTCACCCCAAGTTCAGCCGGGCGCAGGCTACCACCCTGCGTCTGCTACAAACAAATACGTACCCTTCACCCGCCCGCCTCCACCTTATATTCCCTGAAGTTTACAGTACCCCCAACTGCCGGTGCTGTGGCACTCACCCGGCTTCGCTTCCGCATATGCTGTGGGAGTGCCCCGCACTGTACACACAAATTAACACCACGACCCTCTCGTCGAGGTTGCGTGAGGCTCTGCGGAGCTCCGCCTTCGACGACCAAACCTGGGCGACCCAGCACGCCCGTGAGGCGGCGGCGAGGCAAGCCCTCGACGTCCCCTCATGGGAGGCTTAGGCCCGGCCATCTTAAAGTGCTGGTTCCGCAATAAATGTTCATTCCTCCTCCTCAAAAACAGATGGTTGATGGTACAAACTAAAACATCTAATAGATAATACAATACAACACAATATCAATAATCAAAAATTCAAAAAGATTACACCTAAGGTTATTATGAAATACAACATAGATACAATTTAGTACATAATAGAACACAACAATATTTAAAACAAAAGTACAGCGAATAAGGCAATATTACGCTTGAGGGCAATAAAAGCCGTGGACAGGAAAGATTAATGTCCTATTCTAGCAGAAGCAAAACAGATTTTTGTACTAAACATACAAATGTTGCAACAACAAATTTTCACACAAAGATGGCGTTGATGTGACAACTTCATGTGGCTGTTTATTCCAGTCGTGTACAGTTTTGGGAAAGACGGAATGCTCATATAGATTGATGCGGCATTTGTACTCTTGTGCTTTTAGCGGATGGTCTGTTCTGGATGATATGTAACTTGGGTTCTTCATGTATATGTCCCTGCACAAATCAGTCTTGTCTGTGTAAATATTGAAGAAAACTTTAAGCCGTAAATATTTCCGTCGGTTCCCGAGAAGTGGCCATCCCAAGTTAACACGTATTTGTTATGAGCGCTGAATGAAATCATAGTTGGCGGTAATAAACCGGGTGGCGCGTTTTTGTATTCGTTCCAGTTGATTAATGGATGTGTTTGTCTCCGGGTCCCAGGTAGAGCAACCGTACTCCAACATCGGATGAACGTTTGTTAAATAAAGTGTTTCCTTTAACTTATGGGGGGCTCTCCAGGAATTACGTTTTAGAAAATTTATCATACGACTAGCCTTAGACACCACGCTCCCTATATGGCCATTCCAAGAACGATTATTTTTTAAAACAACACCTAAGTACTTGTAACTGCTTACCTCAATCAATGTTTCTGTGTGTAGAAAGTAATTTGTAACAATCGATACTCTCTTGTTAGTGAGCGAATGACATTGCACTTGGCAGAGTTTAATTTCATGCTCCAGCTATGGCACCACGTGGACACTGCTAGAAGGTCCACTTGTAAGATACTTGAATCGGCAGGGGACGTAATGGCGCGGTATATGCAACAATCAAATCGCAAATATCACTGTAGTCAGCATTTTCAAATAATGGTGCAAGTAAAGTATACGGCGCTAAGAAAAGCAGCAATGCCCTCGTATGTAATAAGCGAGCTAGTACTGATGGTAGCGTTGCCTTCTTCCGACCGCAACTTATGGATATTATTTGTGCTCATGTTGGTATGCTTAGGAATGCAAAAGGCGCGCAGTATAAATTTTAATTAAACCCAGAACAATATATTGGAACTACTTTCCGAGGAATGCCCTCAGGGAGTGGATGACGCAAAGCTTTAAGTTTGCGGCGATAAATACAACAGAAAGATAAAATGTACCTAAGATTTAGTGTTACACGTGGTCCCGAGCTCATTGTGATATACAAATGTTACAGGAACAAATTATTGAGCGAGCTAAGGTAGGCAAGATATTTGTATCATAGGAGCACTTTTGAATCTTGTCGTGACACAAACAAATTGTGGAAGAGTGTCAATACTGGGCTAATATCTTGCGACTGCAGCAATGTGGCACTCCAGACGAGGTCTGTGTTAATGGCGAAAATGTATCTGAAGCAGCCCTAGTAGAATAATTATTGCAAATTTTGTGACGAGAAATATTTAAAGTATTGATCAGCCGGCTAACGTTCCGCGCCCTGTTATCAATCTGGACTCAGTGTTCACGACATATCCATTAACGGGTTCTGAGGCGTTCGCACACTTTGTGAACCTCTAAATGCCGCGAGAGCTGCGATGCGAACGATTCGCAGATTACACCAATAAAGTACGTATTGAACATAGGGAACTCCAGTGATCGCACACATTTTTATTTTATGCCTTGAATCTGGAGTGTTCTCTCGCCGTATGCATGTAGCTAGAGTTTCTGCGCTGTACAAAAAAAGACGTCAAAAAGTGTTTATGAAATTATAGACCGGTAACGATAATACCCATATTTTCTAAAGGTCTAGAAAAATTATTTCACACTCGCATGATCAATGCTTATCAAAACCACAACAGAAAGACCGAAGCCCGCCCTTCCAAGTTAGATGTCTTGCACAATTTCTGTTTATTTGTTTGTCTTGTAAAACAAACGAACAGATATTGCGTTACATTAGTTAAAAGAATACATTATAGGGTGCTATGAGGATAGAATCGCTTTGCTAGGTGAACTGGTGGATTTTTCATGAGCTTTTGACTATATCAAATATAAACGGCTTGTGGGAAAACTTGACACATGTGGCTTGCGGTGACCGGTGCTTTCACTTGTCTCATCAAACTTTCAACACTGCCTCCGGTATGCCAGTAAAAAGTATAAATCTTTCCTTAACGCAAATAACAGCTGCTGTCCCGCAGGGCAATGTTCTTGGTATTCTCGTCTTGAATCGATATATAAATTATATAGTTAACATGTGGACGAGTGCGAAATATATCATCTTTGCAGACGATGTAACTTTACTATCTTCATCAAATCTAGTAGGCGACATGATTGAAGAAGCAAATATTGCGCTGAAAGGATTGCAGTGTTGGTCAGCTTGAAATCAAGTGAAGATTAATGTGTCCAAAGCCAAATCAGTAATATTCACGGCTAAACATAAACAAGTTTCACTGTGCACCTGATTTATAGTATGGCTCCGCAAAAATTGACATCGTAGAAAGCGTACGACTTGTAGGTGTGAATTTTTCGTGTCACCTGAGTTGGGATAATCACGTAAATGCAATTGTAACTAAGCTTTCTCGATATTACAGAAGCAATAGGCCGGCATCGACACTTCCTTCAAACTAAGGTATACATTTTATTGATATAGCAATTATATGGACACTCCAAGCGCATTTCTGCCGTAGGCGTCGCTGTCGCCGTGAGGTTCCGTATAAAGTGCAACGGCGATAAAATCGGTCAGCCGCGCGCCATACGCTGTGTGTGCGAGGGAAAGCGTACGAGGGTGAGCCCGAAATCGAGGCTCAATGTAGCGCACACGAGAGAGGAAGGCAGGCCGCAAGCGCGTGGTCCTCTTTTGCGCAGCAAGGCACGGGGTTGAGGCAACGGAGAGCCAGGGGGGGGGGGGGGGGTTCTGCTCCGTCGGATGCTGCTCACAGCGTGGCCCGCGCGGGAGCCGTATCGATCTGCGATCTCGGCGATGCGCGCGCACGCGTGGGCTCATCTTCAAAGCGATCTGCTATGCGGACAAATTGCATGCGCCGAGTGTTGGTAGCTTCGTATGAGCTGTCCTTTCGACGTTAAACAGAGCTGCCACTTGTTTATTGTATAATTCCATGTTTTTGTCACACGTGAATTATTTCCAGCTTGAATGGGGAGCAGCCAATGCTACTGACTTGCAAAACTTTTCATGTTATGGCGCGCAATGTCTTACGAAGGTATTTTCAGACGCGTAGGTGATTTGTTCGTTAGGTAAAGTTTTATTAAAAATTATGGCGTTTACCAGTTTTGGATTATTGATACTTCGAGGAGAGAAATGAGAGTTAATATCAATGCCTGCGCTCTCTGGCGCATCTTCATACCAATGTACCCATGTATACGAGCGCCCACTCCGAGCTTTGGTACGTTCCAAAATGCTCAACCAACTGCGGAAGTAAAACTTTAGGTAACATACTACCACGCCTGATGAATAAATTTAATAACAGTCAAGTGGATATATGTAAAATTTATCCCAACACTCTAATTGATATTGTTCCTCATGGATCTTAGCCATGCGTCTGTTTCATTCTACGGAATGAGTTTGCGTACGGCTGTTGTACCAGGTTAGCTTTGTTACAATCTACATACCATCAGGATGTAATGCAATCTTTTGTTTTCTTATTAGAGCTTATCTTTTGTTGTATGCGCTTCTTATGATGACAATTCTATCATTGATAGCTGATGTATTCGATACTGCTGTAACTTTTTCTTTTCACTGCACTTTAGCTTTATCATTTTAACACTTATGTATTGTTATTCAAGTTCAAGTTTCTGTAATTTCTCGCGAATATCCAGAATAAGTTTTACAGCGTAAGATTTTATCCAACAGCCGCTTCGCTTGGCAATGTTGTCCACCGCCGCCGCCACCGCCAGTAACATGTCACCAGGGATGCGGTGGCTAGATGGGTAGGTGTGCCGACGAAGCGTAGTTCACCAGTTCTCCGCATCATGACGCAGAAGTGGCGCTGGGGACACTATAACGGCTGAGCTGCGCGCAACGTCGGCTGTGCTGTGTAGACGAGCAGCGTGTTTGATAGTATCGCTGCCTCTGCTCTAGCTGTGAAGTACGCGTTATACAATGCCGTTTTGAGCAGTGTAGGCAAAGCCAGAATGAGGAATTCGTTACTGTCGTCTAGTCAGAAGACACGATATGCTGAAGTCAATTTTCTAGCTCGGCCATTGGTCACATTTATTGGTGTAAACGCGGCGCTCCAGCCCATTGCAATAAATACGTAGATGCATTTTTTTCCATGCATAAAACGATACTGCAGTGGTTTTATACGGTATATGGAAATGTGTTTACGTGATATTTAGTGAGTTCTAATTTTTCAATTTCGAGAAATCCGGCAATTGTGTTTATTGCTGCCTGAGTTACGGTATTTAAATTGTTACGAGATGAATTGTGTTGTTAAGTGCATATGGTTCACTGTTTGGTTGCAATAAAGTAACGCAATACGTCTTGGGCTAGATTCATGAATATATTTAAACTACAACAAGCGCTCTCATAACTTGAGTCAGCAGACGCACCAACATAAATAGCCTAGCGCCAGAAAGATCGCAACGTTGGTCCACCACATCTTAACATTATTCACAGCACCCGCCTCCGCTTCAGGTGATTCCCCTTCTCCCTGTTGCTTTCGCGCGCCATGTTCTTGCGCGTGACAAGAAAGCAAATGCATGTAATTGAATAGAACTTCACAACATCGTTTGTGAGCTCTTTCTTGTGCCGCTGACAACCGATCAAATTCGGAGGATTCAGCTGCACAAAGGATGCAAAGTCGGGGATACTGTTCCTTCGTAACTCATTTAAACTGAAGCACAACTTGAAGGCGTCTTCGAGCGATGCTACCAGTTTTTTTAGTGCTTCAGAAGGGAGCAAAAGCCATGACCTACTTATTCTGTTGAATTCAGTTATGTCCCTGAGCAATCGAAGCACTTGGTTCTTTGGAGGGACTTCCTTGCTACATAGCCGGCTACACAGAATATAAGCCTAGAGTAACTTTTCTTTTCCCTGTAGCAGCACAGCGGTGCAGGTTGTCGCAGGCGCTGAGCACCTCATGTGCGGTTTGCAAATTTGCAATGTCGAGGAGCTCAGCGACGTAAGCTTTTCGGTGTATGGCTTGATCATTAACGTCGCCTAGACTGAGCAAGCTACTGAGCAGCCCGGGGCGAACATTTCCGCTATCAGACAGCGGAACATTTCCGCTGTCTTTCTGAAACATTCAGAGCCCGACATGCAGTTCGAAGCGAAGCAGCAAGTTTCCTTGGTTGTCTGTGGTGGAGCAATGCGGAGCTCTTTACCTTTGAAACTTACATGAAGAGACGACATACAACTATTCCCATACGGGCTTTGTTATTTTTTTTTTGATCGCAGCCAGCCCCCTGTAGCAGACGACGCGCGCTGCGGGACCGTTCTAATGACCGCCGCGCCAATTTTGCGTCATGACGCGGAGAAGTGGTGAACTACGCTCCAGACACGCCGGTCTGCTCACCTACCCATGTAGCCACCGTACTAGGGATGTGACATGTGCACCGCGTAGTCTTGCTACCTGTGCTTACTCTTCGGTACACGTTATGCCGCCTGCTCGCAAAGTACTAACCGCTGCTGAAGAATCAAACCGAAGAGCGACGAGCGCAGCTGCAACCAGGCAACGTCAGGCTCAGCAGACCGGTGTGTAGAGAGCAGTGCAAGCTGCAGCTCGCCGTCGACGCCTCTCGGACGAATATGCCTTTTTTTCTATCTGCTTGCTGAATGTACGTTAGCTGGCTGCACACATGCTTGACTTCATGCTCGACCATATTATAATGCAAGCGCTCCTACTCTGTTTCTCCATAAGCTAGGGTCGTCCACAGGAAATCACCGGCTACATGTGTGTCGTATCAGCAAATAGTGGTGTACTCCGGGCCTCGGGTGCAGCGATATACGAATTAGGAAATGAGTGTGTGCAATTAGAACTCATAGGGGCACCGGAATAAGACTTTGCCGAAGTGTGAGCAGTGGGTAACTACGAACGAGGCCTCTCTGCATGTGTCGCCAGGTGCGCAACATAGGAAGATTGCGGACTCCTTGACACAGACCTTTGTTCCTGAACACGATGTGCCCCTAATTGCTACGGGGGATTTCAGTTTAAATGCAAAGCATCCCCCCAATGCCTGGTTCTTACAATGTGCAAGAAATCCTCAGCATGTTGTTTGTGTCGAATAAATAATGCAGTTCTTCGCACACCGGCTGTTGTTTGGACTTTGTATTTACAAACAGCGAAGTACCCGTGGTGCCTCGCTGCATGTCGTTCGCGACCTACTTTTGGATCATAAAGCACGCCTGAATGTGTGTGAATAAATGTGTGCCAATTAAAACACTACTTTTCGTATACTCAGTACTTGCAGTTGCCGTCTTTAAGCAGTTTACGACGCTCTCCTTTGGAGCCGCTCCTCCAGCTTACGCTGTGACTGTGCTGCGTGTGTCACGCAGGCCTGTGACTTCTTTTTTCAAAATCATGTATAGTGTTTGCCGACTGCGTCCATCGCACTGTAAGAGTCGACGGATGGGCTCGTCAAGCTGCTCAGGCAGCTTTATTCCCGGGCCCTCGCACACTGAGAATGTGAAATAAAAGTCAATTCAATATATAGTGTAGCACGCAACATCAGACTTTACTACGAGTTAGAAAAGAAGAAAATAAAGTTACAGTTCAGAGGCATGCACTTACTTTTAAATTTGCAGGAATGATAGCTGCGTTTAGGCGTGGCACCAGAGCTGTTCCTCAGCCCACGGCAAGGTAAATTTAACCGAAAAATGTGGCGAAGAACCCTACATACGCCCAACCAGAGAGCATGAATACATATATTTGCACGTGAGACCAGGAAGCCATGGAAGACAAACATGTACATTTGCACAGGTGACTACATGCACTTGAAAAATGTCCCATATCACATACAGGAATTGGGGCATCGTATTAAAAAAAGCTATTAACACTAGAATTGTTCCTAACTACAAATTCTAGCCAATCCTGATGCTGGACTTATTATTAGTGAAGGAGGCGAGCCAAAAGGAAGCATTGCGCCAGCCGCGTCCTTGCGAACAGCACTGCCAACAGCAGAAGTAAGAGCAGTGACATGTTATGCAGACGACGGGGCGAAGGCAGGAAGCGCACAGATGGCGTTTGCACTGATTTTGTACAGTTTTACAGCCAAGCTGTTAAGGGCTCAGTCTCCGATGGTCGCGTCCGCGTGTAGAAAAAAAACTTTCATTGGCTGTGTGATGTATGTGCGAGGAAAAGCGCGCGAGGGACGCGCTTTCATGGGGATCTGCGAACGCACGGTGGAGTATATTCTCACTTTCATAGGTTATTGGCAGTATTCTGAATCTGGAATTCGAGTGGTAGTAAAGTGACTGATGTTATCTGTATTTCATATGCAGCCTCTTATCGGTGCATACTTATCGTAAACGTTGCTTTTCATGCTTGTACGAACCGCTCCCTTAAAGCAGAGTGTGCGTATTTATTGAATATGTTCACTCGTGTGCGGTCTTATGTTTTGTTTGAACACAGTGGTTTCACTTTTTTCTCTTTCTTTTCTTCTTTTTGTACTATATTCCACGTTTAACCACTCCTGCATGGGCCCGAGGAGGGCCTGCAGTTTCGTAAAAAAATAATTAAAATTACTTCCGTCGGGCAAAAGGCCGTTGGGGGACGGGAGGGAGGGAGGGGAGCAGCACCGGCAACGCGCAGAACTGTTGTCGACGGCGGCGGTGTTTTGCCCGCGTTCACACCGAACGCCCGCGGCGTTGGTGACGTGTTTATGAAGAACGAGCCAACCTTTGCCGTACACCCTATGGCGGTGTACCGTAGGGACCATAAGACCCTGTAGTTACTAAAGAAATGAAAACCACCGGATCATATATCTTTCTTATTCTTTATTAGCTCAAATAACCAATTACACCATCACATCTTAATAGTCATAAATGGAAATACATAACTCCGACCATAGTACAGCTTCGCTGGGCTTCCATCTCCACACCAGTGGAAGGGCTGACAGTTATTTTTTTCCAATCCTGACGAATTGCAAAACGCATTTAAGTGCGTCTGCTTTTGAGAAAGCTCGCCGCTTTGCTCTAGGCAGGTCACATTTATGAGATCAGACAGTACCAAAGAGAAAACGAGTGCAAAATGCGCTGCAAATGCACCTCGCAGAGCTAACTGTGGCTTGCTAAGACAGGGAGCTAGATGTAAGTAACAGCTTCTCTATTCCTGCTCCTTCAGCAATTTATGTTAGTTTTCTGTGCATGCTAACATTGTCGTTTATTTATTGCATGTAGATGAGAGAAACAACAGAATCAAGGACAAAGGGAGTCGCCGTGCGTCTCCCTTTAAGTATTGACGTCAAGCGTCTTTGATTTCGTTCAGCATAGGTGGTCGCTTGCTAAAGCCGCACAAAACGTAAACAT
This sequence comes from Dermacentor silvarum, assembly GCF_013339745.2. Classification (NCBI taxonomy): domain Eukaryota; kingdom Metazoa; phylum Arthropoda; class Arachnida; order Ixodida; family Ixodidae; genus Dermacentor; species Dermacentor silvarum. The sequence goes on from NC_051154.1 coordinate 433,674,849, forward strand.
GTAACTCTAATATCGCCTATTTCTTTGCAAGCGTAACTACCCTCATGCATTACTTTAGCATGGTTGTATAGAGCAAAGAAGCCATAACTCGATTATGCATTTATCCCGGGCGCAGATGACACCACTGTTGCGCCAATGATGACACAATCATTGCAACATTTAGCCTTGCGCGCGGTGTTCAGAGAAGCATAGCTCCGCAGTACGGTTGTCGATATGAGCGAGAGTGGTCGCATTTGACAGAGCTCACTTTGCCATAGGAGGTTTGATTGATCAAAGGTAAATTGGTGCTAATCAATAGTTATGAGCCTTACAATTGTGCACACCATCAGACGCCTCAAACGCTGGAACACATTGCGTGATTGCCCAGCATACATGCTGGACCAACGGTTGTTGAACAATTCTGTAACCAGCGTTGCCAGTCGACCCCTGCCGGTGGACGCTATTCTCAGCCCATGGCATGTTACTGCAACTGCAATGCCAACAATGAAAATGCCGTTCCTGCATGCATGACGAATAACCAGACGAGCTGCTCTAGTAGGGTCACCGTCTAATGTACATAAGCCTTAATTCCTTCTCTTGTCCTCCTCATCATCCATCCCTGTACAGTCACTGCTTTTCCCTCTTCCCCAGCCCAGAGTAGCCGACCACAGCGCACCAGCTCAGGTAGATATCTCTACCTTTCCTGTAAGCAAAATATATCGATATATTTTCAAGCGACGCGTAAGCCCAGCGTCGACTCCGAGTGTGAACACGCCGCTGCAGTGGCGTTGGCCGTGGTTTCAGAGCACAGAGAATCGTGTACCAGCCGCAGCCAGAGGTGGGGAGCGTCGGGAAAGAAAATATGTCCCAAAGGAGAAAGACTGAGCCGCCGGGAGGGCGGCAAAAATGAAGACTACAAATCCGCGTGTTTGCCTTCGGTGCCCGAGCTCCGGAGTCGTCACACCTGAGGAGGGCTAGACTCACGATTTATTTGCATAGAACAGGAAGCTCTAGTGAATGAACGGGTCTTTGGTGATGCTAGAGCAACTAGACAAAAGCTGAGAAATTTCCTGCAACTATTGTCTGGAAGCCCTCCCCTCTATATATGTCCATGCCTTCAACGTTTCGAGCCGATGAGGCTGCGATGAAAGCCGATGGGACTGTATGGCCTCCGCTGATTTTGCAATGTTTGAATAATTTACTGATCGTTCCCCTAAAAATCAACATGTTTATTCAGACCTGGTACCACGGCGCATTCCGTCAGCGCAAAACATAACAAACGATGGAACATTATGATCCAACGTAACTGGCGGCACGCCTGCTGCGCCCGGCCCGGCTGTCACATGCCAATACATTCGCCGTGCCATCGCATGAAGCCGCCACCGGCCTATAACCTAATCGCGCGCCCGGTCTCTATAGACCTTTTCACAAACCGACGTTTGAGCAGCGCCATTTGCCGACGCGGGCGACGTCTAGCGTCAGAACATGTTATGCCACCATTTTGGACTGTGCGCCTTGCGAGAGCAGGCCGGCCGCACTTCGGTTGTGTGATCTTCGCCGCGCATTATTTCGATTGTTTTCTTCCGTTTCGCTTGTCTTGTGCGGCTTGACTTGTTACATGTTTCACGTGCTCGCGTGAGCGCTCAGTGTGGTGTGCCATGGCAACAGCAAGCCCAACCAGTGGATGTGGTGTTTCGTCGTCGGTAGCGGCGGCAGCCACGTCTGCTTTGTCGAGACCTGGCGTGCTAATCAGCGGTATATTTCATTGTTATTTCTGGAAACATGTGACCGTATCGTCGATTGAATCTGATCACCATTAGGTTTCGCGGTTGAGGGTTGCCTCATTTAGCGAAAGCAGGCGCGTACGTAGCTGTCGGGCAATGCTTAGAACCAGGCGCCGGCGGCCCGACGACGCGTGTCAGTGGTTGGTAGATATGCGGTGGTTACTCCATACGCTTCCGACGCAACTGAACAGTTCAATCATGGAAAATTTATTGGATATGGTGCGGTGCAGTGTGCTTATAACCAAATGTCAAAGCATTAGCGTGGCGATCGAGCAGCGCGGTACCTGCAGCGAACCGACGCGCGACAGTGATCACAGATGCGAGCGCAACTGATACAGCCCAGGAGCTAGATTTTTACTTTTAGTATTTAGTAGGTTTTTATTTATACATACTGTAAATCCCAATAAGGATTATAAAATGACTTGTTATAAAGATATATTTGTTTACCTATTTTTAACGTTTGTTTACTTGGAATGACTTTTCTTTCGAATGTCTCAATTTGGAAAAAGCTTCGCTCACGGTGAACCTTAACGTAGATCGTGCGCGAAGTTTGTATTGAAGATATCGCGTACGGAAAGAATTGTTCATGTGCGCTATCTCTGAAGCGAAATACGCCAATAATATTGCAGCGTTAGGGCCATCTCTGCTCTTTCTCTAGTTTCTGTGCAATGTTCATAATAAAGTAATGTCGAGTTTTGACAATTGTCGAATAAATACATATGCGTATGACTGCGAACCACTACTGACCGTGAGTGAAAAGCGCGTAGTGGTCAGCGAAGCGGTTACTGCACGGACGTAAGTATTTCACTTGATCGACTGTGCGAATAATTTGTTTTTTCGTTGCTGTTATTCTTGAAAGTATGATGCTATTGTCCACGTGTACCCATGCGAATACCATTTTTTACTTTCTAACTTGCGCGGGCTCATTTAGCGCGTTTCTACTCCATGCACAGTTAACGCATTACGGTTCCCGAACTCTAGCACTGGCGCTAGGCCGCGCTGATGAGGTTGACACGTTCATTTTTGCATTCTCTTGCTGCCCAAGCACATAGACAACGCTCAAAGATGGGTGAGCTCGATGCAGCACCACACTGTTGAAGTTATTAACTTTATGGGCAGGGCCGCGCAGGGTGCGTGTGAACGCAGAGACAATGTTTTGGTGGACACAGGGTCTGCATACATCTGCCATAGGACACGATTTTTCCAGATCGTTGCGAAGTGTATTTACCGACTAGTTCTCTCGCAGAGTGCTTCAATTTGTGTTATACCGGTGTCACACGGCCATTTTAATAACGATCAAGACCGATCTGGATCAGAATTTTCGACCGCGATTGGCTCCCTTCCGCAGATTGAGCAAAGAAGCCAATCGCGACCAAGAAATTCGACCCCGATCGGCCTCGATCACGATCAAAAGTGCGCCGTGTGGCCCCCTAATTAGGCAGTGGAATGAAGTCGTGTTTGAAAGAATAACAAATGTAGCCTCTGCCACTACATACGAGAAAATATTGAATCGAAGAGCTGACAATTCTCGCAACCAATTGGGACATGTGCGGAAAAAGGATTACCAAAATGCGTTATTTTACTGATGTGTGCATTGGTTCACATTAGACTGAAATGCCAAGTCCTCAGGTGATGCAGGAAACCGGCGAAACCTGAACATATCACATCGGCAGTGGTCTCGCGGAGTGCTGTGTTGTGGACACACTTTACTCCTCAAAATCGTTATTTTCCGCTGGTTGTTTGTGCACCCATAAACTGCACAGTGCTGACCTGTAGCCTTGTGATGGGTATATATGCCATTATTTACGAGCGTAAGTCATTCGTGACAAAAGTAAACGGAAACATCGAAGAAAAGCTACCACTCCTCAATGCAAGCGCAAGGCAAGCTCACAGTCCAGACCGAACAGGCAACACTGACACATACTCTCCACGCCAGACCGTCGGAAGCGCCCACGTGAAAACGTCTATATCAAGGAGCCCTTACGAACAGAAAACATTGTGAATTCGCCCCTGCGCCTGTATTCACACAAACGGCTTACGCTAGTATTGGTCGTAAGAGAAAATACTAGTGTTAAAGGCAATTCTGATGCTGGACATAGCGTTAGCGGAGATGACCGGCCAATGAGAAACAGGGCTTACGAATGAAAAGCTTTGTGAATTCGGCCCCTTCTCTGTAGACGAGTGGACGAACGCAAGCACACTTGTATAACATACTGCAGAACTACAGAACAACAAATAATATTCATAGGTCTACATCACACATACTATATAATCTGTAGCGTTGTTGCTTTTGTATCAGAGGATCATTAAACTTCATTGAAAACCTAAGCCATTCGGATTCTTCAAGAAGTCTTTTAACACGACAAGTGCATTCCCCTGAAGCACAGCTGTTGGCCATGGCTAAGTGTAGTTTTCAGACTGAATGTTCCTCAATCTAGGAACGTTGAATCTGTCCTCGCGCTATACTTAGAAATAACAAGTGTAACCAAGGAAATTTGCTCGGTTTAAACGCTAGCTGTAGAATGCGTTTGTTGGCTGCATAACCTAACAAACACATTTCGGTTGAACGTCGTTTTTAGGTACAGCATTCAATCTCCAAGTGCCCCCTTTGTTCTTCACAAGAATGACTGGTGCTGCCCAAATACTCGACGACTCTTTCATAACTCCACTAGTCCGCCGGTAATCTTGCGCACTGAAGGTGAAACGGGACATGGCTTTTGCCTGCAAAATAGGGTGTAAAACGGCAACGCAAGACAGACAAGTACGCAGGACAGGCGCTGAACTAACAACTTTTGTCTAATTGGGTTATTCGATGCCGTGTTGATTGTAAGGCGTGTTCGAGACGCAGTGACAGGCGGCAACTTGTTTTTCTGGTGGCGAAGGGGACGCAGTGCGACGCTGCGGTGATCGAGCAAGAGGGCCGAGGTGGATGGCGGCAAAATGTGACCAGATGCCAGGACGCGGCTCCGGAAGCTTCTGGTTCAGTCGTCGTGGCCATACGGGACGCGTGATGCATCGGACTGAACGGAGTGCCGTAGGGCCCCGTTTAGAGGATTTTTTAAAATTCGACGGTTGGCCATACCACGAGATTCCACGGTGATTGGGAAACCACTCCAGATGACCCGGGACACTGCAGCAGTAACACGCTGGGAGAAGTCGAAATCTTGGTTGCTCCTCGATTAAGTCGGAAAGAGCATTGTCCGTTGGGTAGGGTGTGTTCAGATAAGGACTGACAAAGGGGGGTACCGAGTATTATCTAGTTTTCAGAGAAATCTTTTATATGAGGTGGGAAAATGTCTCTGTAGAAAGGAATCAACCTTTGTTTTCCGAAACTTAGCGTATGGTCATCCCAACAATGAGTCTAATATACAAATGACACGCATATTTACATCTGAAATCAATATTTTGTTGTAGTATAGAACAGTGACTCAGGTTTTGTCTTCTTTGGCTCTTTTTAGCCACGAAATGAGTTGAGCTGGAGCTTTGACTTGGACGATCAAAAAATAATCATTGCCTATGGTAATGAAAAAATTATAGAACATCCACCGAGGACTTGTAAATCTAGTGCTACGGAAACCTGTTGCATTACTTTATTATGAGTGAGATCCATGTACGGTCATCTCAACGATGTGTTTGGTTCTAACAATTCAATAAAATAAACACTCATATTCAATTATGGACTCATTATTTTGTAGTAAAGAAGAATGACTCAGATTTTGTCGTCCTCGCCTATTTTTAGCCACATAGTGAGTTGAGCTGGAGTTTGACGGCTTTCATAAGTTTTCACGGCTCCTGCATAAGCATACCTACAATGGTACGTCGAGCTATAGCAAGCACGTGGGAGCGCGTGCTTGCTACGCGCTATTAGAGTTTGCAACGTTTTGTGACTCGATAACGAGATTTTTGAACCTTTCCTCAGTGAAGATTTCTTGCATGTGGAAAAAAAGTGTGTTGGAAAGGTAGTCGGATGTACGTGTGGAAGGATTTTTATGCCTAATATTAAAATTTAGGTGAAAGTGAAAAATATTCGGGACCCGTTCTGCGTTTGTCCTCATCTGAATGTACCCAGCTGGCTTATTCGCTGCAGTGGTGCCATCGCGCTTTCCCACTAGGCTGGTGCATAGTTTATGTACGCGGGAAGCATTTCAGATAGCAGATGTAATTAGAAACTAATGCCAGAAATAAGTTCCCGCGACTAGTGTTAAAAAACTTGTTGTACGCATTCTCGCGTGCTTGCTACGTCAACCTACCGTAGTAGGGATGCGGATGCAGGAGCAGTGAAAACTCAGGCTCAACTCATTTCATGGCTAAAAGAGACAGAAAGACAATATGCGCGTCACTATTCTTTACTACAAAACAAAAAGAATCAGTTGCAAATGCATTGTGAGTGTCATGTTTATTTATTAGTAAAAACGAGACATACGTTTCGGTGTGACCTACATGGGTCTTAAAAGAGGCTCAATTTTCTTACCTAAAATAAAATAATTCTACATGTTTTTGCAGTAAAACATTTACCAGTCCTGGGTGGGTATTTTATAAAATGTCCAGCAAATTCGGCGATGATAATGATAATCGCGCTGAACGCCAGCCATCACCGCTTCAGTGCTAAAGCAGTAGCGGTGTGCGGACAAAACAGGGGAGGAGTCAAGCGAACTCTTAACGGAAATTGCAAACTGACCCGACGGAACGTACCACACTCGAGAAACTCGGAGACGTCGCTATAGCTCGTTTCTCGCAACACTACAGTCCACATCACCTCTCGCCTTGTCTGACCTTGGCCGTAACGGTGAAAGGGGAAGCTTAAACCGCACACACTGCTCGCAGGTGCCTTCACGTTTCACGCTTAGCCGCGAAACATCCGTGATTGAGTTTGCCGACCTATGGTGAAAAGCACGCACCTTATTCCCAACGAATCATTTCTACAACTCGAAGAGCATTTTACTCTGCTTGGCTAAGCACCAAACGTGCATTGAGCCATGGTATTTAGCAAAAGCAGATTTCTCGTGCCATTTAGAGTTCCGATTACAGATCACTGATAAGGTGACGGCATTCAATAGTGACCGCAGTATTATGGCTACGATAATTCATGCAGCTGAACTCGTTCATCTCCCTCCTCGAAGACAGTGTCTTCGCCACTTTCCTTGTTTATCAATGTTATTTAGGTTTAGTAACAAGTTGACCTTACGGCCGAATTGGGAGCGTTACTAGAAATGTTGATTCCGCGGAGCCGTGGAACAACTTTTCGGCCGCGGAACACAACTAATCGTCTATTCCCATTCTCGCACGAAACGCAGCTAGTGAGACGTAACAATCAGCTATAAGGTGTTAGCACTCCTAGTGCTAGTGCTAGGGTGCGCGGATTGGCGAAGTACAATTATTGGAACAATCATGCAAGCTATTGAGCGCCCTTTGTCGCCTTACTTGCTTGAATCATTTCGTGCCGAACTGGTGACCTTTCTTATTTATGCGGTTCACGTTCACTTCGGGTTAAGGTACGTCCGAAAAATATCAGTTTAGGTTCGGCTTTAGTTCCGTCTAAAATTGAGGTTTGGATACAGTTTTCGGTTCGCGTTTGCTTTCGGTTCGACATATTGCTCTCAACACACGCCCTCCTTAGTTCCCGACTACCCGGATCATCCATCTCGATTCAGCGCAGCTGGCTGAATTCAGTGAGCAGGCTCTCAGCCATGTTGGTAGCCAGGACGTGGACTGAAGGCCCCAAAAAAGCCACCGCGCACAGTCTATTCAAGAATGAAATGTTTTCCCCTTCTGTACCCTCTTCCAAGTAGTGTTACTTCACTTCAGGATGGATCACACAGAAGCGAATGTGTAACTGATCGCGTTACCACTATAGTTCAGAAGTTTCTCCGGAAAGCTAATGTACAACGACGCGTTAAGGCCGAAGGTGGTGCAGCATACATTGTGAACATAACGAGCGCGCGTTCCAGAGTTCGCAAGAAGTCCGTAAAGAAAAATGTTGGCTGCAAGCATTATGCCGCATTAATGTTCGCGAGCCGAGAAATATGTGCTAAAATTACTAGGGTCGCTTACGCTACAACTGAGACGAATTGAAGGCGAAAGCCTAAGCGCCGCCAACTCAATGACACGACGACTACGTTTTTGCTGAGTCATCGTGAGTCCGAACCGATATTATGTAAAGTGAATTTTGCAAGTCATCCTTATTTCACCAAACTCTGACCGTGACTCGGCACTTGTTTTATTGGGATAGCAATTGTATGACACTCCAAGCATATTTCTGCCGCCGGCGTACCCGTCGTCGTCGCCGTGAGGATCCGTATAAATTCCAAGAGCGATAAAATTTTCTGTCACTGCTCTGTTCGCCTTCATTCACTCTATCATCTGGGTTTTACTTTCATCACGGTTGGTTTGTTCGATAACTCGAAAATTGCAATTTTCATCACTCTTGATTCACCTTCATTCCCTCTTAATTCACACTCGTTTACACTTCATCTTAGCTCACTCTATGTCATCATTATCTTTCGTTTAACTTCTATCACCCAACTAAACGTCTTTAATTCACCATCAATTCCCTCTTAATTCACCTCATTGACCTCTTTGTATACCCATTTTTTGTCTTCATTAGCATCATAACCATGGTTACACCCATAGCTATAATTGTTTCTCGGTTCTTGGCCACTATTCGTGTATGTCGACCCATTTTCCGCTTGGTAATTATCATACTAATTATCATAGTTTAAAGACTATCATTATTATATATCAATACTTGCATTCCTCATGTATTTACCCATCGATTGATATTTAATGTTATGGGGTTAATAATGATCTGTTTGAGTTATCGATTTCTTGTACATATTCTTTACCGTTTTTCTCTGATTTGTGGCTCAACTTTTTCAAGGTCACTGCAAAACGAAACACACTATAAGGCTTTCGCCTTCAGACAACAAACGCTCACCGATAATTATTTTATTTGCAATTAGAATATGCAGGTACGCCTCAAAATCAATATGAGAAACAACACACTAGCGTCAAAACGGAACAATAGCGATGCCGAAGTCGATTTCATCCAGCTGACGGGTGCGGACGCGTCAGGTTGGGTTGCGACAGCGTTAGACTGCCCCTTAACGACACCATGTAGCGAGGGCCAGGAAGTTCGCGTCCACGTATCGTCACTGGCGAGTGATGGTCTCGGCCGATTAGGTTTTGGTCAGATCCACCAGTGACGACATGTTAGTGAGCCGCGCCCCGATGTCGAGCACCTTCTAGGAGGCCGGGGCCGCCAACTTGAAGTTGCAGCTGGGACGCATGACGAACCGCATCACGTTCTGCAGCAGGGACAGGTTACTTTGCCACGGGTCCCGTATTTCGAATGTATTCAGCTCGCAGTCCCGCACTCCCGTGTAGTGAGGATGTCTACGAGCCGCAAGATGCCGTCGCTGCTAAGGTACACCTGGCTGAATGATAGCTTTTTCAGTGTCACGTTGCCCTCAATCGCTTTCGTGATGTCGTCAGCAGCTGTCTGGGAACCAGACAGCTGCTGACGTGAATTTCGGCGAGCGTTGCCATGTGCGAAACAACAGGTACGAGAGATAACTGGAGATTCGAGGTGGCAGTCGGCCTCTGCACTTTCGCGCTGACGCTCAGCACCCTGGAAAAGTCCCAGGGGTCCACCTGGTTTAATTCGGGGTTGTACACCTCGTACGTCTTCAGCGGCGCGCACCGATCAGCGACGGCGGTGAACAACGCTGCGAGTCCGTGCGTCTTCCCGTACGTGCAAAGCCCACGGCGGCTTACCACGAGCTCATCCATGACTGCGCTGCATGACACCAGGTCGGCCAGCACATAGCAGGAGTCGCTGTGAATCTTGCGCAGGCCAAGGTGGGCGGCGCAGCAGCGTGTAAGCGTGTCACCGTCGGGCACGTCGATCCAGTTCTCGAGGAAGACGAGCGTGCACTTGGCGTCACAAATGACGAACAGCTCCCAGAGCATGTGCACGCCAACGCTGGAGAAGTACGCGCTCACGATCTCCAGCATGTGGAGTGGGGTCGACGTGGAGTGGAGCGCGTCTGTCAGTTGCCTGGGAAGGCAGTCGAGGAGCTGGTAGTAACGGATCAGTCCGTGCCTCATGCTATCGCTCAGTTCAACGCCGTCCCGGAAGAAAAGGTGGTTTTGCGAGATGCTCGAACTGCACAGCTCCAGGCGCTCAATTGAGGAGTGTTCCATGAGCAGCCTGTGGACAAACACAAACGAGTACCTGCGTTGTTTTTTGCACGGGACGGGAACCACGCGTCCGCGCAGGCAAGCCAGGGCCAGCTGTCCTGGTCTCAGTTCACGTAGCTCGATGTTGACGATCGAGCGGAATCTGTTCCATCCGGACTGCTCTGCACGGAGGAAGCAGCCGTCGGCCACGCTGGCCGCGCATGAGCTGTTGTGATCCAGCCGACAAGGGTTCAAGGTGCTCACCAGGTGGCGAAGGTTGGACAAGGCATGGTTGACCGACAGGCACACGCTCGGACAGCTGATGACCAGGTACGGGGCGTTCTCGCGCAGGCAGCCACTCCATGGCTTCGTCTCGTAGACCTGTAAACAAGCACCGGTTCTACTCGTACGCCTCTCGTGACATTGCACAGCGACAATGTCCGGTTTCTGTTGTACGGGCTTCAAGTGCGCATAGCAAGTAGCACGTTCACGGGCCATAAGATTTTGTGCATCCGAGCACGTAATTACGCGCGTTGTCATCAGTCGAGCGCGGAGATGTCAAAGGAGCCTTCTTTGAAAGCCCAATCGAACACAGATGTACGTTTCTAAGCCATGAAGCCTCGTGTCGACTAGCTGTCGCCAAGAAGAATATGGTACCCGAACACATTGACTCTCCGCCTCTTCGCCATTTGCCTCTTTGAAGAATATTCATCGCCAAGTATCACTCAAAAATTGTTCATAATTAAGTATTCATTTCATCTTTTGATAAAGCTCACGTTGGTACAATTTCTTTCCTAGATAAAACAGACGGTCGCGTGGTTATCTTTGTGACAGCATAATGTGCAGATTGTGTGCTTAAATACTATATTTAACAGCAATGAGGAATTGCGATGGAAGCTACCGCTGGCGTCAGCCAATCAGGAGCGTTGTCTATTCCTTCTCGGGGAAGTATCGAGTGACAAAAAACGCCTCACAGCCTCCACTCCGCTGCAAGGTAATTGGGAAACTTAGTTTAGGACGTCAGAAACATTCTTATTTTGGCACGCACGATGTAAGCATCACTTTCCATAAGAAAATATTAGCTGCGTTTGTCTTTAAACCTGAACTTAACAAAGAGTGTAGACCAGTTAGTAAAGACGGCGGCTGATGTACCATCTGTGAATATTCGTAGTGCATAGGAGAAGCGTCCCACCTCGTTACGTGTAGCACCTCGCACCATGCGTAGCGCTGTATTGCACATTCAAATGCACAAGTTTTATAGGAAGGCAACACACAAAGAAATTATGACTCTATAAGTGGTATAGTTCTGTTTTTCGCCCATGTCGTGCGGTGAAGTCTATTGACTATCGTGTAAGCCGTGGCAATTCTTAAGTACTATCAGCAGCAATTCAAACGCAAACAAATCGATACCGCCTAGGCTGCGTTACTGCGTTTCCGGCTTTGCCTGTAGTTGTAAAATAGACCTAATTGTAACAGTGGCATCTGGGTACGCAGAATTCTGAAAGTCCGGCTACAGAACAATTGTTTGCAACCCTCCTTGGTGATTGCAAATAACAAGTGTTCCGATTAGGATGTTCTTGTTCGCGTTTCAATTCATACTGACGGGACATTGAACTTGAACCACGAGTTAGAATTTGGCGGCAACGTCTCCTTCACCTGGGACGATGATAATGCTGCTAGTGTCGGAATGCGACTGCCTCGGGCGAGAATCGAACGCATAACTGCGTGCTCAGCAACAGAGCGTCCTGTAGTACTGAGTCACTGCGGCGCACGACAACGGTTTCCTTCATCGCAGCCAGCGACGAAGCTGAGAGTAAGGGAAGGGCCTTACGCTTTGTTTGGAGCGTCGCCGTCGCCTCAGGTCCATCGGCATCATTGACCACGGAGCTCGATCGCCTCCAGGTGCGGGCGCAGTGCTGGGCGAAATCCCTGGAACAGAACCGAACAGGACGCTGCGTCGTGCCTCTCGTGGTTCAGCGAGCATCTGCGCGATTTCGGGGGCACGCCTTGCTCGTGGCACGCTCTCGCGGGGTTGCTTCACGTGGCGCGAGAATTTAACCCATTCTCGAGACTGCCGACGCTGCATTGTTCTTTGTAGCAAGTTCTAATCGAAAAAGACAAAGAACCGAAGTACCGCTAGGTCAAGCCGTGTGCGCGCGGATTATGTTTTATATGAAATGGCAGACTGACTTGCCAAAGCTTCCCTGGATGGCCCGGCAGTACCACTTTGCCGGTTACGGCGTACGTCTATTATCAATGCACATAAAGCTATGTCTTAAGCTTCTAAAAAATCCTACATTATGGAATTCTGACATCCAGCATCTGCAGCTCTCCTGGAATTATCAAAGGCGTCCACCAAAGCGCTATGATGTTGCCCCAAAAAGATTGAGATGCCGCATTCTGCATTAAAATTTTTATTTGCACAGGCCGGTCTGACGTAATCGCTTCTCTGTCATTTCTATAAGGATCCAGAGGGAATTGATTATTTCTTTTTGTTATTTTGTCGATTCTCCATACAAAGAAGAAGAATTCTTTAGGCTCGGTTTCACCAACTCGGACTCTTATTGGCTTCCCTTTTAGCTTCACTATCTATCGGGCCTCGGCTCTAGGCTTCAGCCACTCAGCCAAACTCCACGTTGCCTTGAAACGTGGAGTTTCAATGGCAACACAAAGTGTAGTATATGATGCTTCTTTTTTTTGCACATTCTCATGCAAATTAGGAGTTTTATTTCATTCATTGTCGAGAGAATTCTGCATGATTTGTCTTCTTTTTCGTTTTTTTAACTCCTTTATTACTTTTCATTTATTCCTTTATTATTAGTTGCCTTAAATTTACCGCCCGCTTCTTTAACCATCTCTCATTGGGGCATGTGCCGTAATACGAAAATCATCATCAAGCCATGCACTCGAAAACGAGTGGTTTGAAAATTTCCTTTAGGAAAATAGTTACTGGGTAAGTTTTGCTTCATAATTACCAGCCAAATGAACGGAGATGGAGGAGGTAAACCGAAAATTGTGGTAGCTGGGAGAGTGACATTATAAATGTGTAGCCGTTTCGCCCGCAAGACGAAGCATTAATAGCGATAGCAAAGTTAAAACAGGTACACGAACTAGGTTTGTATTTTTATCAGCCGTGTAAATTGCAGTAAATATTGGGTTACTAAATAAACAAGCATGGTGTCACACACGCACAGACAAACGTGAACTGATGTCACTCGTAATAATTGTTCACGTGTTCTACAAAGGCGACTCTGGCTAGAGTGGTCATACAATGAAATTTTCATATTTTCCTCTTCTGGTTATGTGACCTCGCGGAAAAGTGGCAGGTCACGTGTACGTGCGACTTCAGCGCAAGCAAGCAAAAGAAAAAGGGCAAGTTGCAACTGATTTTGTACAAAGCAGTGACTACTTGTGCCCCTTGCAGCAGCAGTCGTGACCGAGCTGAGCAAAACTGCTGCGTTATGGCAAGGGCAGTCTCCACACCTTTCTTTTCAGCACAGAAGAAGGCTATGTCATCTGCATAGGCAAGTACCCGGATCTCATTGGATAACAATCTGATCCCATGAAAGGTATGATCCTTCAAAATTCGTTTTGCTCAGCTTCTGGTGCAACTGTGAACTTTGAGAAGAGTTCCGGATTTTGGTTCGGTCAATGGTGTACAATGCCAACTCACTTCGCAGGTATTCAGTGGAGGCAAGACTTTAGGTACTTAGGTGTACCCCTCTCTCAATATCGCAATAGTAATCCTCACTGGTCAACGGAAGTTGCAGAAGTACAACATAAGGTTAACAACTGGCAGGGGCGGCAGTTGTCCATATTTAGCCGAGCTGAAGCTTGCAATCTGTTTCTAGCAGCTCGACTTATGTATGTCCTGCAGGTATTACACTGCTCGCGACTTAGGTTGCAAGCTTTCCATCGTGTGTTTGCTACCTATGTATGGAGCTCACGTGTGGAGGCCATGCGGCGTGATAACCTTTTTCTTCCTCTTGAGAGGGGTGGTCTTGGCCTAGTTCACCTTTTTGTTAGGCAACTTGTCTCCCGGGTATTCTTCTTACGTGATGTAAACAGTCCTTTTCTAAGAGAGATGTTACAACTTCGATTAATGAATTACCTTCCAGAAATAGCTGTGTCGCCATCTGTCAGTGATGCACCACCTGCTCCTTGGGGCTTCTTGAAAGAGGTTGTTGAAGGCTTTCACTTTCTTAAAGCTCGCTTTAGCTTGGATTATATTTTCACTGCATCCCGTAAAGAAATTTCTGCTGCACTGATAGATACATTGTTTCCTGTTCCCCATTATCGTGCGCCTTATTTGGAATGTTGCTACTTAGATGTACTCAAGCGTGTCCGTCGAATGATCATTCCTCCAGGGATCAAAACTTTTTTCTTTAACTTACATTCGGCAACCCTTCCTGTCAAAACCTGGTTAGAAAAAAGGGGCTGTTTCGTGCCGCGGTCTACAAATTGCCGTTTGTGTCCACATGCTGAAACGATTGATCACTGTTTTGTCGATTGTAGGGATGCCGTGTTCTTCTGGGACATTCTCCAAAGAACACTTAAAAAAGACTTAGACATCACACCATACACAATTCGTTTCTTACCTTTTAAAGATCCCTGTGACCCACCATATGACGTGTTCGTAGTACTTGGTCTACATAGTCTTTGGCGCAGTAGAATGTGTGACAGGCACGCTGAACCACCGCGAAGCACTCGGTCGTTTTTTCGGGAATCTGCTGCCTACGTTCGTAGTGTGTACGCTGCTCAAGAAACAGCGCCGGACTGGATGCCTTTATTGGACGCGTGCACATGCTTGCCTGACTTTTGAATATGTACCTGTAGCGCCTTGTTTCTTGTATTGCTGGAGAGTCTGCTCCCATGTAATGAAGAAAAAAAAGTCGTCGTGGCCGAGCGGTTAAGGTGATGGACTAGAAGTCCATTGGGGTCTCCCCGCACAGGTTCGAATCCTGTCGACTGCGTGTTTTTCTTTCATTTTTTAATGAACCAGCATGCCTTTATTCTGCATTTTTGCAGGTGAAGCCAATCTCTTCCATTTAGTTCTATCTTTCACATTACATAATGATAAAAATAAATACTCCGGCATAACCCATGTCAAAATGACTGTCGACGTTAATGCGACTAGAATTCAAGCAATGTAACGGCATACCTCACTGCTGAAGCCACCTATATTTAGAATGTGTAGGGGTCATTCTGAGATTTCCATTACTTAGACTATATGCGACATATACTGTCTCTCTTGGAAGGAACAATCTTGCTGTGACTCGCTTGCCAGGGTCGGCCATGACCATGGCGACGGCTGTAGACTGACGACACAGCGACTGTCTGTAGAACGCCAGCTCCTGATAACAGTCCCAAAGTGAGTGTGTGATTCCCGATTGCTATGGACTTCAGTGTTATGCTGAGTATAGCACTGGAATCAGCCCATTCCAGATGTCCCTGTGCTGTGACCAGAGGCGAGATACGTCCAGCACTTATAAACGGCCTCGACCACCGCAAACCAGAGCGTTCGGGTACCCCATGTCACATGTGCGCGCTCTCTCCTGAGAAGAGAAGTGTGGGAGCCGTGATGACGAGAAACGTCGTTGCATGCCTTCGACCGTCGTGTCGCGGCTCGCCACGACCGGTTACGACGCCGGATCCTGGAACCTTGCGCTTAGAGAGTGACGTTTCGATGTGGTTGGTGACGGAGTGCTGACTGGCAATGGGCGGCAGGAGATTAGGTGGTCGGGCAGACACGAGGTGCCACTTTTGCAGGCAGTCGGTCATTAACGGCGCAGTAATGAGAACCGCAAAGCTAGCGAGCTCAAGGCATGTACTCAAACAAGCGCCCGTCTTGTGCTTCACGTGTTAAGAACTTGTTTTGCTTCACGTGGTAAGCGCTCTTTAGCTTCACGCAAAAAACGCGTCTATTTTGCTCCATGTTCTCAGCGCTCCTCTTTCGCTTGATGCAATAACTGTCCCTCATTTGCTTCACGCGTTAAGCCCTTCACCTTTGCATCAAGTGATAAGTGCTCCTCTTTTGTTTCACGCACTAAGCGACCTGGACTTCACGACTTCCGACCTGGAACATTCCACATCGCTTAGGAACTTGCAAACAGTACGAGAGATGCGGCGCTCTTCACCTTTGAAACTGACACGAACAGACGACATACGACTATTCCAATACGGGCTTTATTATTTTTTTTTTGCTCGCCGCCAGCCCCCTGTAGCAGACAACGCACGCTGCGGAACCGTTCTACTGACCACAGCGCCAATTTTGCGTCATGAAGCGGAGAAGCGGTGAACTACGATCCAGACGCGCCGGTCGGCACACCTACCCATCTGGCCACCGTACCAGGGATGTGACATGTGCGCCGCGTAGTCTTGGGGCGCTGTGACGTAAAATGATTCCAAACTGTTTTGATTCCAAACTCCTGACGTCAAATTTACGTAACCACAGACGCAAGCATCGGGCGGTGACCCGCAGCGTTGTCTGAACAACCCGACCAAACACTCTCCTCGTTTATAGGAGGTCACCTTTGTTCGCTTTCAAAACCAATAACACTGTCTACACTCAGCGGTTTTTGTTATCTAATTGTCTGACAAGAGGCGAGGAGGACGCTCTAGTGGAGACCGTTTGGATGGGGCCGAGCCAGCACAGTAAAAATAGATAACCGCTTGCCGAGGGTGGTGCCGGCTTCTCCGATTAGTCCGCTTCGCCTTACTTAGGTTGCGGTGGCCGGTTGAAAATCGCGGCGGCGTGCAACGGAAGGAAGAGTTGGCATAGCGATGTCATATGCATGCCGAAAGGGCTCGATAACGTTTTGCCGCCACGCAAAATGTTTATCATGCGAAAATAAATACATGCTGACCATCAGGTGCGAGTAGCAAGGGCCTGAGAGATCGGCGGTCAGCCATCTTCTATTCCTTTCAGAACGGGGTTGTCTATGGCTATTCAGAAAAAAATTTCAGTTTTGTTCGGCATATTGCATTTTTTTAGCGTACACTTCACTTCGACGTGGTTAGTTTTCACGGTGTTGTGAGGTCGCGTGACAGACAGGCGAAGTGGGTGTAGCCAGAAAACATTCGCCAATAGCAGAGGGCTAATGGTGGAAAGGCGTCGAATCAGGCATGATTATTTTTCTTTTGTGCGGTTTAATCATGCATAATAAATGTGCACACGTTATATCAGATGGGGAGCTATCGCGGTTTTTGTGACGTCGTGTGACAGACAACGATGTTGGTTCCTCACTAACTGCCCCAAACGTTGCCGATTCGTACCACCTGAAATACAGCTTTCTGCCCTAAGCATGTTTTAAAAGGCACATACATTTCGGCAATGGTTGCACCGGTATCCACAACAGTTCGATGACATGCAGACCATCGACAGGAATTGGCAGTTCGTTTTTGAGAATGAGCACAGCAGGTATCTCTGTCGGTATCAAATCTTCAGCGACCTAAACCTCATCGGCCGTGCTACCTAGTTTTCCAGCGGCGAAGGGGACGCAGCGCGACGCGGCGGGGATCGAGCACGAGGACCGAGGTGGATGGCGTCAAGCTGGGATCAGATGCCAGGACGCGGCTCCGGAAGCCGCGTCCTGGCATCTGATCCCAGCTCCAGTAATGAGCGTCGGACGGGACGCGTGCTGCATCGGACTGAACGGAGTGCCGGAGGGCCGCGTTCAAAGGGTCGCTTCAAATCTGGCGGTTGGCCATACCGCGAGATTCCACGGTGAATGGGAAACCACTCTAGATGACCCGGGACACTGCAGCAGAACACGCTGGGAGAAGTCGAAACCTTGGTTCCTCCTCGATTAAGACGGAAAGAACATCGTCCGTTGGCTAGGATGTGTTGAGATAAGGACTGACCAAGGGGGTCCCGAGTATTCTTAGTTTTCAGAGAAATATTTTATATGAGGTTACATATTTTGCATTTTCGAAGACCTATCCTCTCTAAAATTACGGCATTGCACCCCTCGAACTTTCTTCCTATAAATCTACGCCACTAGTATAGTATTAGCCAACTGGAAGTTAAATTTATGTCAACCACAGCATCAATTTTGCAACATTGCCAAAATTTGCTTTTTGAGCAAGTGCCTCTGATTGACCCTCCAAATCAGGGGTTTTTCGGAGCCATTTTAGCTGAGGCGTGGAAGCTGAAATATATTTCAGATAAATAATCTTAACGTGTATTGCCACCAAAAAAAGAAATATGAATTTAACGACGTATTTAATTTGCTATAAAAATTTCGATGGGGGCGAAATGCGAAAACACCCGTGTACTTAGATGTAGGTGCTCGTTAAAGAACCCCAGGTGGTCCAAATTTCCGGAGTCCCCCACTATGGCGTGCCCCATAATCAGATCGTGGTTTTGACGCGTAAAACTCCATAATTTAACTTTTAATTCGTTATTAAATACCCAAAATGCCAAAGTTGCAAAATAGCGAATATTGGAACATTTTAGAGACGTTTAAAAAATAGTGATCGCCGACGCTCATGTACATTTTATAGCATACCCACCAGAGACTTGTAAATCTATAGTATAGCAAAATATGCTGCATTATTTTATTTTAAGTGAGAAAATTTAGCCTACTTTAAGATACATGTATGGTCATACCAATGATGTTCCCGTGCTTGACATATTTTAATGCAAAGCTTTATATGGCTAGGTGAAATAAAAAAGCGTCTGTCCGTCGCCTGTGCACAGAAAATTATCATCATCAGCATTGGCTCGAGCGTCGTCGCCTTCTTCCGCAGCTGGCTCGTTGGCGCCCCTGGGTTTGCGCTCGAGGCACTGATCCCGCGTTCGTCGTCGTCGTCTGCTTCCACAGCTAGCTGCGTTGCCGCTCATCGTTCCAGCGTAGAATTTCACTCCTCTTCAATTGCCGTAATGGGAGGTCGTGTTTACGGGGGTGTGAGCCATTGCTTGAAGGGACACTAAAGGCAAATGAAAAAAAAAATGTCAGGTGAAGACGGAAGACCAGCGAAGCTGTACTATGGTGGGAATAAAGTACGGGTGGGTGCTTGTATCCGTTCACGGTCGCGAACCGGGGCACCGCGACTTTGAGCAGGGATTCCCGGCCCGTCCCACATACCGGCTCTTTGTAGACATCAGTGGAGGAAGCGAGACTCTGCTGCGACGCTCCCGTGGCCGTTTCTTGCTGGTTCTCGTTCGTCACGCCGCCGATCGTGGACACGTCGCTGGCCAACCTGAGTCGGTCGCACACCACGCATGTGGCGCCGAACGGGTTGTCGATGAACTCCCTTCGGAACCTCGCCGTCGTACCCGCGAAGTGTTCCAGCGGTGTGGCATCTTGGCGTAGAAGGGCCTCGCGCTTGGCTTCTTTGGACCTATCGTTGTCCGTGGCGTTGAGCCGCCGGCGCCGATCACATTGCCGGCTCTGCTCTCGTTCACGGCGTATTTGGCCAACTAGGGTTTCCGAACCACTGGACGTACGCTCTGCTGCGTACGCTCTTTCGCGGCGTTTGCGCTCCCATTCGCGCTTCTGGGCACGCAGTCGCTCCTTGCGTTCTTCCTCCGAACGAACGGCACACGGCCGGGCCATCGTGAGTCGAAAGGGCAACTGATAAGAGCGCTAGCGCGATATCCAGTTCACGGAACGGGTAAACGCCGTTGGCGACACTGTTAGGGGAGAGACGGTGCGGAACACAATGGGCGACTGTTTCCGTCGGACGCCAGTGAGGGTGACGGCGACGCCGAACAAGGCGGTGCGCTGCGTCTCTCGCGGACTGTACGGGAGAGGACGACGGTGAAGCGCAACGCAATGTCATCCATATCATGGGCTGTGGCACTCTTGGAGAACAATGGTAAACTGACCTCTTCGCTACGTACTCGGGAAAGAGGCTACGGTGCCGGCTCCGAGTAGTGCAATGGGGTATTACAGCGAAGTTTTTAAATTTTGATGATTATAATTTTTTTCTTCACCCGGACACGATCCTGGGGAACCTAGCCCTTAACAGCTTTGCAATAAAAGTCAAGCTAAAGTGATAGAGTAATGCTCTAGAACTTGTAAGGCGTCAATATAATCGTGCACGGAGCTTTAGTAATCGAGAAATTGAGGTAAATGCAGGACACGATAGGATACTCCTCAGGGACATTCGGGTACCTACCCAACGACTGAGGCAATCCTGAATAAATTATGACACTGGTACTCAACCACTCGGGTTAAAAACATCGTTTCGTTGGATTATTAGACGGAATAAAATGCTACTTGTCTAGTTCTATTAGATTCTTAGAAAAAATAACTTTTGGGCGTTACCCTTCATAACGACATGGGAGGTGTAAAGGTCTCGTTTTCGCTAGACTCTGTGCCGCGCGCTTTCGAGTTTCAGTAGTTCCGTTATCGCGTAGTGCTGCGCTGGTGCTACTAGCTCGCTAAACTCGTACTTGAAATTGCAAGCAGCACAGAATGACCATGAGATGTCGTGTGATGCCCGAACGGTCCGCGCGACGGCACGTTCAGACGGTGACCAGCTTCGTCGCCCGACGTCGCATTGTTGTAGTCCTCGCTGCTTTCGCGCTCGGAAAAGGCGGTGTCGAAGCTGCTGTATAGTAGTATGTAACAAGGCCAGCAGCGCGAGCCCCCAGTAGCTTGTCACGCTTAACGGAGCTTAAATCGCGGAAATCGAGCCCAGCATCGCGAGCCAATGTGTTGTTGTCAGTGTCTTCAACAAGGTCCACTGCGACGAGCGTCGACGATCATCATGTTTACCATTCGGGGCTCGCTTTTCCGTCCGCTTTCGCACTGCCGTCGGCTCTGTCTTGGCTCTGTTTCTGTCTGCGTGTCTGCTTTTTCCACAAAAACGCCGTAGCACCGTCTGCGGGCGGCGTTTTACTCACCGGCGGCACAGCGTCACTATGAGACCATGACGTCACCACTCTTCGCTCGGGAGAGCGGGCGATTTGAATGGCGCCAGAGGTACGCGGACGCTTCAGACTCAATTTTGTCATAAAATGTCTTTTGTTGGCACGAAACAACCGTATCGAGGTTTGTGTGATTGTATTTTAGTATTCCACGTTGAAATAATATTTGCCTTTAGTACCCCTTTAATGGGATATGAGCCATTCATTGTCTTACGTAACGGACAGATTTAATTTTGAAGTAATTTAATTTCAAAGAATCGCAAGCGGCAATGGCGGGCGAATGCTGCTAACCATGACGCCGAGCAAGTTCGAGACATCGAATGGAAGCGATAACGGCGGACTGCGGGCATACCGTCAGTGACGTCGTTCTCTACGTCGCGGCCGAACGTGTGTGTAACCTTATTAAGAAACACAAAGATGTAACCAATAATTGAGAAATACTTTAACGAATCATCGGGATTAACTCAGTCATAAACACCGGGCATCACGTTTCAGCTTCGCTGGTTAACCATCTGTACGGAGTGCTTCGGCGGTGATCTTTTTATGCCCTCGAGCGACGTACACGGCGCGCTGCATCGGTTTGCCACCGTCGCGACGACTTTAGCTATGTTTCATTTTTTCGTGGAACGAGCAACCCATGACACTCTTGTTTCTTGCGCCGCACTTCCGGTTCCCATCCTGAGACGATTGGAGACGTAACTCAAAATAAATCAGGAAAAATAAAAAAGTATAGTGTAGTACAAAATTCACGGGGTTCATAATAGATATGAATGTAGAGTATAAGTTTAGTTACCATTTGAGTTACTGAAGTTTCTGAAATAACTAGAGCTAATTAGAAATCACTGGTTAACCAGGGACGAAATTCTAAATAAATCAGAAATAATAGAAGAAAATAGTACAGTACAAACTTCATCGGTTTCATTATAGGTATGAGATCAGAGCTAAGTTGAGTTACAAGTTGAGTTACTGAAGTGTCTGGAATAACTAGAATTAACTAGAAATCACTGATTTCCGCGGGCGAAATTCGAAATTAATCAGAAAAAATTCATAAAAAAGTTGTACAGTACTATAGTCACGGGTTTCATTATAGATATGATATTAGAGCATAAGCATAGTAACAAGTTGAGTTAATGAAGTGTTTGGAATGATTAGAATTAATTAGAAATCACTGATTACCGGGGACGAAGTTCAATATAGATCAGAAAAATAAGTACAGTACAAAATTCATCTGTTTCATTATAGATATGATGTCAGAGCATAAGTTTAGTTACAAGTTCAGTTACTGAAGTGTCTGGAATAAATAGAAATAAATAGAAATCACTGATTACCGTACACCAAAGCACAGAATCGAGACCCGCCACGTGAGCACGACTTCGGCGAAATTCCTGGAAACCCGGAAGTAGAAAGCGGAAGTAATGACGTCACTAATGACGTCGCACAAAAGAGGGTGGTCTAATATTTAACTGGCTAATTAATCAAAAAGAGTGCGTGGCATAAATGAACATCTGCCTAGCAGAGTGAATATGGCGTCACTCCCTACTCTCTCACTTCAATCTCTGCGTCCACCTGCTCACTCACTAGCTTGCTCGCAACAGCTGCATGCGCTTGCTCGTTACATGCACTGACGCCACAATGGAGAGGGCGTGTAAGGTGCTTTTCCTGCGCCGCTCGCTAGGGGGCTACGCCCCGCCAGGTGGCGCGCGCTGCGCTTCCACGTCGCCCTCCATCACTCCTCGCCCGCATACGGCACCAGGGGAAAGACGTTCGCTCGCTTGCTCCTCTGAGTTTGGCTCGTGCGTTGCGTTTCCCAAGGAGGTGGTCGTCGAGGAAGCCGCCGGCTCAAGCGAAGCCTGCCCACAAGAAGATCTATATACGATGGTTCTCTGTGTCTCTGTCGTTCTTTTAAAATATAAACACCCGCAGTGTTAACCTAAAAAACAACAACGCCGAGGCGCTAGTGCCTGTAAGAGCCACCTAAGTCAAAGATTAGGGTAGCCTACCATTTTTAGGTTGTCAAAATAAACAGAACGGACTCAGATTCGTTCACAATATATATATTTTTTGCTTAGAGCTCAGTCGGACTCAGTCTTACCAAACTTCCACTTAACCGACCTCATTCAGCCTCATCAAATTTCTACAAGCCGATGGCTTAAACTCACCAAAATCCTCCTTAGCCGAGTTCACTCGGACTCAGGCTTACCAAAATTCTATTCAGGCAGGCTCGCTCAAACCTAGACTCACGAGTCGGTCCGAGTCTTAGCGAGTCTACTCATGATTGAGTTTGCCGACCTATGGTCAAAAGCACCCACCTTGTTCCCACGAATCATTTGTACAACTCGAAGAGCGTTGTACTCTGCTTGGCTAAACAGCAAACGTGCATTGCGCCATGGACATGTAGCAAAAGCCGATTTCGCGTGCCGTTTAGAGCTTTCGACTGCCGTTTACTACACATTAATACTTGACCACAGTGTTATGGCTACAATAAGTCATGCAGCTAACACGTTGATATCCCTACCTCGAGGACAGTGCCTTCTCCGCTCTCTGTGTATATCAATTTATTTAGCTTCAGTAACAAGTTGACCTTACGGCCGAATTGGGAGCGTCACCAGAAATGTTCATCCTCGAGGCCGTGGAACAACTTTTGGGCCGCGGAATACAACTGGCATGGACGACTTCAGGAGCGTACTCAGTACGTACCCATCGTCTGTCTCCATTCTTGCACAAAACGCAATCGATGTCGTAACAATCTGCTAGGGTGCTAGCACTGCTAGTGCTAGGATGCACCGATTAAAGTACAATTATTTGAACAATCGTGGAAGCTATTGAGCACCCGTGTCGCTGACTTGCTTGAACTGCTTCGTGCCGAACAGGCAACCTTTATTAGAGTGTTTTAGCTGAGCGCTTGCTGTCCGCTCCGCTCAGGCTGGCATATGCTAGCAATTGGCACACAACCACTTAGCGGGAATGCTATTGCGCTTGCGCACAAAGCTCATACCGGCAGCGGGACGAAGACCGCATCCCTCGCTCCACTACAAAGCCGACTGAGCGGAGCGTTACAGCGTGTCTACTTGGCTCTTCGTCGTTTTGCAGCAGAGGTGATAGCGCGTCGCTCGCCGTCTCGGCAAGACGTGCTTATCAAATGCGAAATCTACGCAGTTCCCTGCAGTATCTCAGAGTGTGAAATCTGAGCGGAGCGGAGCGTAAACGGCGCTCTGCTAAAACCGTCATTATTTTTGCTATTCATGTTTAGGTTCGGGATAAGGTACGTACCAACAATTTCCATTTCGGTTCGGATTTCGCTCAGTCCAAACATTACGGTTCGGATAAGGATTTTCGCTTCGCGTTTGGGTGCGGTTTGACACCCTGCTCTCAACACACGCCCTCCTTACTTCCCGACTACCGCAATCATCTATGTCGATTTCAGTGCAGCTGGCTGAATTCAATGAGCAGGCTCTAATTTATGTGATAGTCAGGTCGTGGATTGAAGGTCCCGAAAAAGCATCACGCACCGTCTATTCAAGAATGAAATGTCTTCCCCGTTCTGTACCCTCTTCCAAGTAGTGTTACTTCACTTCAGGATGGAGCACAGCGCAGCGAACGTGTAACTGATCGCGTTACCCAATATTGTTAGCCAACGTACAACGACGCGTTAAGACCGAATAGGAGCAGACACATTGTGAACGGAAACGATGTGCGCGTTCCAAAGTTCGCAGGAAGTCCGAAAAGAAAAATGTCAACTGCAAGCATTAGGCCGCATTGGTGTTCGCGAGCTGAGAAATATGTGCTAAGCATACTAGGGGTTCCTTATGCTACAACTAAGAAGACTTGAACGCGAAAGCCCGAGCGCCACTAACTCAATGACACGACGACCACTTTTCTGCCGTCATCTTCACTGCGAACCCATATTTTGCAAAGTAAATTTTACAAGTCACCTTACTTCAACAAACTCGGACCGTGACGCGGCACTTACTTTTGCTGAGTCATCGTCACTGTGAACCCATATTATGCAGTCATTTTTGCATGTCATCCTTTATTCAACAAACCAGGACCGCGACGCAGCACTTTTTTGGTGAGTCATCATCGCTCTGAAACCACAATTTACATTTTTGCAAGTTATGACTTTTTTTTGCAAGTCACCCTTTTTTGATTCATCAAACTCGAACCGTTACTCGGAACGTTTTTACTGTCACTCACTTGTACCCTCAAATATCAATATATTAAAAAAGGTCACTTCCCCAATCTATAACTCCCTGATTCCCTCTTTATTCACACTTTATTCACACTTGATTCACCCTATCACTGCTTGGTTAGCCTTCATTCACTCTATCATCTCGGTTTTACTTTCATTACACTTGGTTGCTCTATAACTCCCAATTTTCAATTTTCATGACTCTTGATTCACCCTATCACCACTTGATTCACCTTTCGATTTTTTTGTATATATTTTTTGTAGAATCGATTTTTTGCAGATGTCTTTTAGCGATTTTTTGTCGATTGTGGCTCCACTTTTTCAAGGTCACCACAAAAACGAGACATATAAGACTTTCGCCTTAAAAAACCCACGCTCAACGATAATTCTTTTATTTGCACTTAGAATACTTGCACTTAGTAAGCCTCGAAATACAATATGAGAAAGAACACGCTAGGGCCGAAACGGAAGAAAAGAGATGGCGAAGTCAATTTCATCAGCTGACGAGTGCGGACGCTGCAGGGTGGGTCGCGACAGCGTTAGACTGCCCCTTGACGACACCATGCAGCGAGGGCCAGGAAGTTCGCGTCCAAGATATCGTCACTGGCGCAGTGATCGTTTCGGCCGCTTCAGTAGTGGCGAGATCCGCCCAGTGCCCTACACGTTAGCGAGCAGCGCCCGGCACTCACGCACCTTCAAGGAGGCCGGGGCCGTCGTCTTGGAGTTACAGCCGGGAGGCACGACGGACGGCATCGCGTACTGCAGCAGGCGCATGATATTTTGCCACGCGTACGCGTATCTCAAATATATGCAGCTTGCAGTCCCGCTGTTTGCAGTCTATCCTGCTCAAGAGTCTGTAGTGTGTTTCTAGGGCACCCGACAGCTCTATCATAGTAAAGATATCGGATTGCGGCGCCACCGCGTAGGACGTGAGATGGTTTAGTGGGCTCGCAGTGCATAGCATTTCACTTAAGGCGGTCGCCGCGTGGTAATCGAACGAAGATGAGGGAGCAGAAGCTGCGGCTCCTGCCAATCTCCTGAACAACGCCACAACCGTCTCCCTGGCGAGTGCTAACGGCGCATCCCCCAGGTAGCCACATCTGACAACACGGACAGTAGAACTGCCAGGTTTGCAGCCAGTGACTGAGACCATGCGGACCGCAAGACGCGAAGGTAGGCGTTGCCCGCGCAGCAGCCGGGAGAGTCCCCGTAACTGAGACCAGGAAAGTGGAGCGCGCGTTTGAAATGTCGCTTGCCAGGTTTCAGGGCCGTGCTGTCACTCACAGCGTCCTCACAGCGTACTGGCTGTCACTCACAGCGTTAGAATCCATTGAACTTTACCCTGCTTTTTGGTCCATGTCGCCGACTTGCTTCGAGAAATTCGCCGAACCCCGCTGCTTTACCGTGCGAAGCTCAGTAGCCCTGCGTCAGGTTGACCGTGAGGGTGTCTGTGATCCGAAAGGTGGCGTCGCTGTTAAGATACACTGGCTGAATGATAGCTTTTTCAGTGTCACATTGCCCTGGATCGCTTTCGTGATGTTACCCAAGTTGTGAGCGGGGACCAGACAGCCGCTGACGTGAATTTTGGCGAGCGTTGCCTTGTGCGAAATAACAGGTGTGAGAGAAAACTGGAGATCCCGCGGTGGCAGCGATGTACGTGGCAGTCGGCCTCTCCAGTTTGCGCGGACGCTCAGCACCCTAGAAAAGTCCCAGGGGTCCACCTGGCTTAATCGGGGTTGCACACTTCGTACGTCTTTAGCGGCGCGCACCGATCAGCGACGGTGGCGAAACAACGGGGAGTCCGTGCGGCTTCCCGTGCGTGCCACGCGGCATGGTGGCTTATCGCGAGCTCGTCGGTGACTGCGCTGTATGACAGGTAGGCCAGCACATAGCAGGAGTCGCCGTGAATCTTGCGCAGGCCATGGTGCGCGGCGCCGACGCGTGGAAGCGTCTCAGCCTCGGGCACGTCGATCCAGTTCTCGAGGAAGACGAGTGTGCACAGGGCCTCAAACATGACGAGATGAGCGCAGAGCAGTGCACGCCAACGCGGCGAAGTACGCGCTCACGATCTCCAAACCGTGAGAGTGGGGGTCCAGTGGAGTGGCGCGAAGTTCGTCAGATTAACTGGGGGGGGAGGGGGGGGGGGG